>NC_135075.1:6222500-6522500 GCF_051107435.1 Chaetodon auriga | reverse complement strand
GAATAATGCTGGTGACTGTGACTAATAGGAGGGCTGAGACAGAGCCAGCTTCTTCTTTCTGCCAGCGCTCTGCCTGACATCCATTCAGTTAAAAAAAAAAAAAGAGAGAAAAAGTAGCTTCCAAGCTAGACTCCAGTGAATGTATCACAAAACATTTCTGTATTTTATTCATGGTTAAATCAAAGACTTCTGCTTTGATTGCACCTAAGAAAAGAGGGGGAGTCATGTCGAGACGTGAGCGCAGCTCGATGCGAGGCTTGCACTCAGCAAAACAGGGGAAGAGGTGGAATGTAATACTAAAAGTTAATATACAGTAAGCGAGCCAGAGGTACATCTTCTCTCTTCAGTGAAACATCACACTGTTACTGTGCTTCTTTGCATCTGCTGAGAGCGAAACTAAAGCCCTTGATCCTGAGGAGAGCAGAGCGCATTGGCTCAGCTCTGAGTAGACTTTTCATTACACGCTTACACCCAAGTCACACACACATTTGCAGGAATGTAGGCCGTCAATGGGAAATGGGAAGTGGCTTGTCAGATAAGAGGAAAAAGCAGCATTTAGCTTGTCTGAGGAAATCACTTTTACAGCATGAAATAGGTAAATATTAAATCGCATCTGGAGATTAAACATGAATATCCAGTACACTGATTTCCCTGCTCTTACATTTGCTGTGCTATAGACAGTATGCATTAACCTGCACAGTTTGCTTGCTGTTTGCTGTTGCAGCTCCCCATGCCTCCCATTTGTGGATGCGAGGGATGGAATAATTTTGTAGTCTGATTTAGCCCCGGTATCCTACAAAATGTAAAAGCTCAGTGGCAAGATTATAAAAAGTGATGTTTTTGTTTGTCTTTCATGAAGGAGCTTAAGCTCACAGGCCTTGATTCAATTCCACAAGGACAGAGAAAAATATATTATGATAAAAGATGAGGTGAGGGATCCAGTTATACATCAGTACAGCTCCAGCACTCTTTATTTAGCATGCATGTGTGCCTTGCAGTTTATGCCTCGGAGACGACTGAAATCCACAAGGACGAGGAAAAGATGTTATGATCAAAGACGGCATGTGGAAAGGTATTCAGTCCTGTCAGCTCAGTTCCAATAACACTCTTATTTTGTACACATGTATGCCATCCTCATACTTTTGCCGATGCCTTCAGGGAAAGGGTTGAACAAGTTCCTAGGAGCAGGCATTAATCTTCATTTAAACTCAACTCACAAAACTTACAGAAAGCAGGTCAAAAGGTCTTTTTGTCGGAAAAGCTCAGGAGCTCCTACCGCTTAAACCTCTGGGATGTGAGACGAGGAAGAGAAAATCCTACGCAGCCTGCTTGGCTGCCTGAGGTTCTAAATAATATTTCCTTGCAAACACACACTGCCAGCTTTGCTCAGTTTCCCAGGATAATTGAAGTTAAATGTGTCTTTTTTGGCAAGGCCACAGAGGAAACTGATGTATGGAGGAGAATGTGAGTAAAAGAATAAGATTGGGATAAGACCCGAGGCAGATGAGCTGCGCAGCTAATGGGCAGACGAGGTGTCCGGAGAACAACTAAGATAAAGAGCATAAAAGTGAGGGGAGAGACTGTGTGTGTGTGTGTGTGTGTGTGTGTGTGTGTGTGTGTGTGTGTGTGTGTGCGTGTGCGTGTGTGCGTGTGTGCGTGTAAGAGAGAGAAAGCTCCTCTGGGTCATTAGGCTACAGACAGACACATGCAGGTGCCACCTCATCCTTCATTCTCTCACTCTGCTGGCCAGCAGGCGCTGGGCAGGAAGGTATGAGGGCATCGAGCCATGTTCAGTGAACCTGACATGTGCTGGAGATACTGTGGCAAATGAAGACACATTGCAGGGCCACTGGATACTAATTGTCCCCCTAAATTTTCAACAGTCTGGCACCGTTCTCTTACAGTACAAGTGACTGACACATTTAATGTAAGATACACAATAGTGTGAAAAGCACAAGATTTTCTGTCTGTTTATTCAGGTATTTGGCTCTGTCCATCTCACACGTCGCATTTGGGATGGCAGCGACGAGCAGTTAACTGTGACATCTCAACCTAAGTTCCATTATTAGACGTCTGCTGTCAGATAAAGCTGTGATAAGACAATACGGCCCTGCCTCGGCGCAGCAGCCACATGGATTCATCCAGACACATCAGACAAGACAAATAGACCTCGGCTAATGCTGACAGAGCACCCGCGGTGGAAAATTTAGACAGACTTTCAATCATTCCTTTGACAAGTGGGGACATATTCAAGCAAGAGGATTTCTGTTTCCATAATTCCAAACCCCATAATCAATTTTTGTCCCCTGTCAGGGATCTAATGAATGATTCACTGGACTGAGCTCAGAAAGCAAGTCACCTTGGCAACAAATTGAATATATACCTCTCAAATTTCATGTTATTAGGAGTGTGAAAACAATTCTGAGACACAGAAGGTGCAAAGATGAGGTGGTTTTCACACATTTTGTGAGTGTATGTAAGTAAGGTGTGTGTATGTGTGTAACACAACACTGACATATGATAACCCTTTAAGTTGACATGGCATCCATGTTCACCAGCTAAATGCTGTTAAATACAGTGTACAGTGACCACAAAAGCTGACTGCTGTGGCCGAAAAACGACATGAGAATGCTGGCACTGAACCAATATGGCAGTTATTGGCTGTAGAAGGAGCTAATACAACAAGCAGCCCCTTTCACGTGCTAGCAGACTCATGATCCACCGTTAATATACAAATATTTATCATAGCCACTTTAAAGAACACCGACTTTTAACTATATTTTAGAGGCTAAAATGTCAGTGAACAAGAAATTGCTCAATCCTGAGGCAAAAGATGTAATTCAGAAACAATGATTCTGTCTTTCTCCACAGAAGTGAAGCCAGAAAAGAGACAGACATGAACAAAATATTCACTTGCTCCTGGTGTTTTGTAACAAGCGACATAGTGATGACAACAAGTGTCAGCATACAAGTTATCTTTGGATTATGTTCGCATGTTGTGAATTGTGGCTACAGATTAGTGCTGAAAATGATCTATTTTATATATCTCGCTAAACTGTTCTACAAAATTGCAAAAAAAGTGCTGCAGTGATTTAGAAAGTAAATTAGTAGTATGGTTAAGACAACTTAATTTGGCTGCCACTGGGTAAATGAGTTGCTCGGGCAAAGTGAATCCTCTGCAAACAAAACACTCAACGACTAACATTTGTCCCCCGCAGTGGTTCTAAATGATGCCATGAAGTAGCTCTGCTGCATCACAATTACCTGGCAGTGTGTCTCTTTGCTCCATTAACATAAGCAAGCTATTTCACTTCAGCGAGACACTACTTGAGGGGCTTGAGGGGCCGAGAGGTGATAGAGAAGCTGCACAAGATATTGTGTGAATAAAGATGATAATGATTTCTGATAAAGTAACTTTCTGCTGCTCTGTTTGCTATAAATAAAATGGATGTTCTGCGTGGGGCTGGAATGAATAAAACCTGAGAGAAAAAAGCAGAACTATTTAAAATAGACAGCTGAAAATAGACTTACTGTGATACACAGACGCAAATGCCGAGGTGTTGCTAGACGGATGATTTGTTTGCACTGTGTGACTGGTTTGTCTGTGTTCGTATTCCTCCATTTATTGGAAATAATTGAGGGAATGAGCAACCTGTGTTAAATAGCACCTGTACACTGTGTCTGAGACAATCATTTGACATCAGAGAAGAATAGGATCTAATCTACTCCAATCTAATCTCACTCAAGGCGGGAGGGAATGCACCAGAGTACACGCAGTTAAAGGCTTGAAATGAGAAATACCGCTGAGCAAATAAATACTAATGACATGGCAATGCTGCCACAGGTGAATCAGAGTTTGCAGATGCAGAATATGAGGGAGTGAGAGAACATAGGTGTTATTTCTCAGCGGCTCATTCATGGCTGTAAGTGGCACTTGAAAAACAGACTGCTCACATTCAACATCAAGTGAATCACTGAAACGCTGAAATTAGTGTGTCCAGTAGGGAGGGAAGTTTGCACTATAACAGTCTTGAAAAGGTGAGTTAACATCCTAACTGACTGAAGCACCTTGTGAGGTGTAATCTTAATTGAACATCCTGATTCCTAATTGAATAAAACCCTAATCACAGTTTAGACCATAACTGGACAGGACAGGCCTGTCAAGCCCTAAGTCTCTCCACATAAAGATGCAGCCTGCTTCAGGCTCTAATCTAATCTAAAGCTATACTGTGCCTCATTGGACAGCGGCGTTTTCTCAGGCTTTTACAAAAGCCAAAAGAGAGGAGCAAAGACAATAAGGGTGGAGGTCGGAAGTCTATTTAAGCATGCCTGGTTAACGACCTCACCACCTACTAGGGATGCACCGATCCACTTTTTTTCACCTCCAATATCGATACAGATATCTGAGGTTTATTAATCGGCCGATACCGATCTGATACTCATACAGAAAATCAGCACTGAATTACCTAACAAATGGTATGTCTCACTGTGTGGAAAAGACTGGGATCATTCTTTCGTGCATCAGACTTAAACATTTCTTTCCTGTTTTTTAAAAATAAATAGATATAAATGTACTTACTTATTTATTTATTTATTTATTATTTTCTGGTGAACTGTGCGCCAGTACAAGAATCTTAAACCAACAGCTTTCTAGCTTAGTCAAACAACATGTAGAAAAAAATAACACAACAAGTGTATCTGGTGCAGTCAGTGCTCTCATGCTGTCCATCGTCTTTCCCATGTTGCTGGCGTTGTCCCTCAGAATCACGTGGACTTTACTCAATGGAATTTGTCACTTGTCCAACATTTCCTTTAGGGTAGCTGCGATCGTGTCGTTGGTGTGTGACCCACGGAGGTTTGTAGCATTTAGCATTGCACTGTGTGGCGCGTAACTAATCTAGCCAGTGTGCAGTTAAACGTAAAAGTGACACTGGACACCCTCTCTTTGTTTTTTGTTGCCTGCACACTAATATGTGGAAATTTTTCACCTCTTTCCTTCATCTCCTTCAAAGTTAGCTGCGTCATACCGCCTCCTTTTTATTTATTCAGTTCAATGAACTCAGCGTGCTCCCTGGCGTGAAATCTCTGTAGGTGCTTGATCAAGTTGGTTGTGTTAGAACTTGATGTTTTACTACCGCCCCTCGGAACATTTACTGCGCAGGTACTGCAAGTAGCCGTCTTTGTAGCCCTCGAGTTTGTAGGCTGAGGTAGTATGAAAAAGTTCCAGATAGCCGATCCTTTCACTCGCTCTATTTTGAAAACAATGTGGTCCACATTATGTTCACTTCAGCACTGCGTGTTGCTTGCACATGACGCCACTCACAGTGCCTATAGCATAGCATTAGACTTAATAGATTGGCCCCTATGTCACCGATACCCAATCTAGAATCTTCTTCAATATCGGGACCGACACCAATACCAATATCGGATTGGTGCATCCCTACCACCTACAGTCGTAACATTATTTCCAAAGGCAAGGACGTGTCACCAAATAACATTTTGTGGGGCTTCAGGTATCTGTTCATGACTGGAACCTTCCATGTGTGGGAGCTAAACTACTAGTATTAGACTAACAACAGCATATTTAACAGCCCCTCACAGGGTTCTTGTTTCAAAACAAATCATTTGGAAACTTTAAAAAGTCAGACTATTCAGAGTAGCAACAGCTGATTAAATCAGCTCGCAAGAGCAGTCATTTCAGATAGTTAGAAATTTTTTTAATTATTATCATTATTTCTGCGTGAAATCAAATGACTATGAATTATGAGTGGTGCATCTGCCATTGTTGTCATTGCAAACTGCTTAGAAGCTGTGCGAGATAGCTCTAAAATGAGCCCGCTAACAGCAGTGAATTAAACGGCAACATATGCAGCAAGTGGTGAACCAAGAAAGAATGTTACTTCTGGTCTACTTTCCCAGTTCAGACAAATCAGTGGAGCTCACCTCTAAGTGAATATCTGATTGTGTGTGGAGGAAAAAAATCAAGAATTGGCACACAGGCCATAGAAAGTGCCAATTCAACCTCCACTCTTCCCTCCCCTCTCGCCAGCCATAAAACGCAGTGTAATAGGATTCCTAAGCTTTTCCAGTGACTGCTTCCACTATCACACAGACATTTAAGTGCACTAATCCATGACAAATTGTCTCATCTGATCCATGACAAATCGTCTGAGGGGCCGATAGAGACGAGGAGATGGGTGGCGGGGGTGGGGGACAAGAGGATGGAGAGCTGGGGGAAGAGGCCAGGCGCAGAGAGAGTGCTGCGCGGCACCTGAATGATCAGGCAGTTATTGCCTAGTTTTTAGAAAGGTTGCTTTCATTACCTCGAAGGGCATGCTGTGTGATAGAAAGTGGGATCACATAGCGCTGATGAGCTCTATACCTAAGCCCCCAGTTTTCAAAGCAATTATAATCCCATGTGGAGGTACATTATAGGATTTTAGTTCCTCTGTTGGCAAAAGGCGGGATTTGCAGATGCCATGTTCAAAAAATGAATGTTTGTGATTAAATTTGTGTCATAAATAATGTATGATTTTCATCACCCCCTGGTTCAATTTGGCTCTTAAAGAGGTGGCTTTGCATGATACACACCGAAGTGAATATTAGGTAAAAGAAAAAAAAAAACATGGCAGAAAACATGCCTATTGCAACCACATGAAAGGCTATTCCACATCCTCGGACAGTAATGACTTGTATTTGTGTGTCTGTGTGTGTGTGTGTGTGTGTGTGTGGTTTACACTGTATGTTACTGTATTTCCAATGCTGCCAGCCAGATCAAACAATTTCTTTTCATCCACTTACATGACTCAGGCATCATCCATTCAAGTGACTGTAATTTAATTGAATTTTCTTTCATCATCAGTTCTACCTCTAATTAGTCCCCACAGTTTAAAGAGGGTGCAAATAAAGCTGATTTAATGGCAAAACAAAAACGCACAGGGCCCATATGGAAAGCTGTTTCTGTAGGTATGGATGGATCCTCCGTTCATGAAGCCTCTAACATGTCCATGGCTGAAGCGAAGCAGCAAGATTACACTTTGAAGATGATTGCACAACAAAGAAAAGTTCATTTCTGTGTTTCTGCCGCTAACAGTGAGCTGTTGCAATGAGGAAACAACTATGGAAATGAGTTCCAAGCTGTGTGTGTGTGCTCAGTTTGTGAGCCAATGAAGCTAATTTCTTACATCCCCAAACTCTGACAGAAAAATCATCAATCTTCTGAAGCAGCCATCCGTTTGGCAATGGCAAGAAAGAAAAATAGAAAAAAAAAATCTATTCATACTGAGTGTACGTATAGCTTACAGACTTCTACCCTGTCCTCATTTACCAAAAGACAGCTATCCTAAATCAAGTTCAAGCGTTATTTCTACACTCTGTATCTTGTCAGACCTTCCTCTCCCCAGAAAATCCCAAGCCTCAGATCTCAACTTAAAAAGGAGCTTCAATAGATACATAAAGCTACAGTTGAGCACCGCAGAGTTTTGACAGGTCGTGTTCTTAAAGCCGAAGATGCATTTCTTAATTTCCGAAACTTGTGATCACGGCGTGCTCTTTTTTGGCCGCGTGATGCATCGTGGCTTATCAAAGTAATTACATGTTTTCGACACTGAGAGACTATAGTGACAAGTCGAACAGTCCGTTCACTGAAATACCTTCCACTCGTCTGTGATTAGACTTTACAGGACATTTCAAATCAATGGATGAAAACATAAGCTGCAGCTTTTTCAGCCACATCACATGCAAACTTAGCATGCCTTTGGCTGCCACTCACAGATGAATCACATTTTATTTCAGCTTTTGATTCTGATATTCCTTCAAATGAACAGTAGGTAACTTGCCTAATAAGGGGTTTAATCATATATGAAGCACAGTTCTATAATAGCGTAATATACACTGTACTGCTTTGTCATCGAAGCTGACAACAATATGGTCCAGCAAAATGTCAGCAAGAAGCTGCCAACAAGGTGTAACAGGCTAGTGGAGTTAGTTTTACAGCTGCACCTGGAACAAGAATCATGGTGTGCTATTAGATCTGAGACTCTCTTAAACTGCCCTGTCAGAGTCATAATAAAGCAAAGCAGCAGCTGAAGTGTTGTTCTATTCAGATGGGCCCTCTGGGTATTGATACATAACATGACTTCTGTATGCATACTTCATCTAAACAAGGGTGAAATAAAGGCAATACCTGCTAAGAGTAACTTAATGAAAACACAGTGAGCAGACAGCGCGTTAGGGAGCACTTTCAGTTTAACTTTAGTAGACACCAAAGCCACAATAGCTTCTGCCAGCAACGCACTGGCAATGTAAATTAGTCACACTTTTACTGACTTGTGATGGAGTCCAATACTATGTGCTGTCAAGAGCAGCCTGGTTTGTGCAGCAGCAATCTTGGCAAGAGCTCGCTGTGTCGGCAGGTGGGGGGGGTGCAGAGCCGGGCTTGTGTGTGTGTCATGTCACATTCAGCTCATCTGTCAATGTAGTGGATTATTTCTTGAGAGACCGGAATTGGCTGCCCAGAATCAGGCCACCATCAATCTTCAGCTGCACTAGCAGGACGCAGAGGAGGCAGCGTGGACCAGAGGCTCATGGGAAAGAGAGTGCCGCAGCTTCCTGAGCAGGTGACGAAGCAGTCAGGCAACCCGTTACTCAATCTCCGCCTCAGTGGTGACTGTGCCGATATGTCACAGAAACATTCGGGAGAAATGAATATATGCAATCTTGAAACTTTATCTCAGCAGTCACATTTTTTTGGTGCGCACTGTCAGCTCACTGTAGCAGACAGCAGATAAGCTGATTTCTCAAACATTGTTAGATGCTTCAACAGGCTGGAGGATTACATCTACACCTAGCTCAACATGACCTTCACTTCGCCTCCTCAGATACCACACAGCCCCTTGTCTGTGCATCTTTGTCCATGTAGGATGGTTAGTGAGTTTTTGTAGCGCTCAGTTTCCCAGACAGTCAGCCGGGCTGCGTGCCAAGATCCACAAGAATTTATTTCAGGACATGGTTTCTTACAAAATACAAACCCCCCTATTTCACTTCAAAGCGCATCTTATGACTGTCCAGACAACAATGCAGTACCACAGCATGCCACATCGCAAGGTGCACCTTGTCCTCAAGCAATTTTCAAGATAATTAATCGATAATCTCAGCAAATGGATGACATGTGTGACACAATTCCTATCAATCTGTTCATCAGCACAGACAGTTCAAATCCTACATTTCTCACACTTCATTAACGAAACCATTTTACGACTTAATTTTCTGTATGGCAGACAGTACATCACACAGCTTTTCATCATCCTTTAGAAACACAGAAACATTATTTGATTAAACAGCATAGCATGAAAGCAATGGATTTTTCAAGGCAAGACATCTCTTTTTTGCTACGTCCTACATAGCCATATCTATTTATATCTGAGGGTTCTGGCCTCAATGAAACCAGAGAGCTTCTCAAATTATAAAATCAATTCTAATTCAAATATTCATCATAGCATTTCAATTCTGAGAGAGCAGTTCTGGGTAGATCGGTTAACGCCACTCCACGGCTGAGTAAGATTGATGTCAGTTTAATCCTCTTAAAAAAACATGATATACAGTAAATTGTACAGTTGCCGAGCAGCAGAGGAAAAAAAAACAGACAGAGATATGTTCCCTTCGAGCGCCCAGTTGTGATAGACCATTATCCCTGGGAAGCCTGCTGATTAGGACAGCAAAATATCAGAACATATCCTCAGATTATGATTGTCAGCACCAATTATGGCTGTCATCCATCACAGTGTGTTTGATTTTAAAAGTTCTCTGGAGAGTGCTTGTGTTAAAATAACAGTCTAAAAGGAGTTGGTGTATCCTGCAAAACATCCCTCATTTGATTACCTCCTGTTATTCAGAATTGAATGTCTAAATCAGTCTCATAGTGTAAAGAGATCAGGGATTAGATCAAACAGAATGTGTGTTTATCATGCATCTCTACAGTGGAAGCTTGCATCCTCTTGAACACAGCTTCAGCGTCCCCAGAGGAGCCATGACTACCATAATGGTCAAAAAATGGTCTGTAAATGTGCGAGCATGCACACGTCCATACCCTCCTCAGTGTTGTATGCAGGAAGTGTGTGAGTTGATGTGTCTGACAGGAAGCCTTCCAGATAACTCACAACCATAACTATCCTTTGCCAGGATGATTCCTCTAGATCCGGTTGTGTTGTTGGTGGGGGGGGGGGTTCTGATTTTTTTCCCTTCTTCCCTTTTGGGACCACTGCATTATTCAACAGACACTTACTGAGCCTTGCACTTCCTTGTACATCTTTGGCACCAAGCTCGACTTGCCAACCAGTCAAAAAGAAAAAAAAAAAACAGAAAACTGGAAGCCAGCCTTTAAAAATTCATTCAGAGCTCTCTGTCGCTCATCCCTCACACTCTTGTTCCAATTAACGGGACTGGGATACTTTGAGAACTTTCTATCTATCATAGCCGGGATTTTCATGTGTCAGCTGTTCCACAGTAAAAGTAAGTCAATTCTCCAACTGCTTAAAGTCACAAATGCTCAACACAAGCATGGAGAATTCAATGCTGGATTTTTTTTTTCCTCTTGCTGTGCTTCAATTACTGCCTTTTGTCTGGCAATGCAACACACACACACACACACACACACACACACAAAGGGAACCAAGCAGAAGATAGCATCAATGTTTAACAGCCGCTTGGCTTCTGGAGAGAGCCACACTCTCTATGAGGGTTCAGCATGGGAGTCACACTCATTGTTAGAAGCTTAAAGAAAGCCTTTGCTTTGCTCTAAGAAACCTTTGCCTTCCCTGTAACACCCCCACATACACCATAAGCAATGTTGGTAAGCTTTTCCATAATCAGAGAATTAGATCCGCCTCGGCGTCTACCCTCCCCTTTGCCCCTATGGTGCACAAGGCGTCGGGCTTAATTGCCAAACGTTTCCAGTGCAAAAGAGGGAAACATAATTGTCATTTCCATCTAAGCCACAGTGATCAAAGCTCCCTTGGCTACCAGCACAGTAATAGGGATTTTTGCCTACAGCTTGTCCTACTCGTAACAGTCTGCTCGTAAGATTCAGGGTGTAGTAGTCAAGAATTCCTCGCCGCACACACAAACCATCTCCCCACCAGTGAACTCTCAGTGTTTGAAGATGCTTTTTGTGTAACAAGGTTTCCATGTTCAGATTTAAACAGAAGTGTCTAACAAGAAGTACAATCTACATATTTCTTCCACGAATAGCACAAAATGGATAGGGGCAGATAGATTTGTGCATGACTAAATATAAGTACGTAACCTGCAATTAGAGGCACAATTAGCAGTCTTCCCCTTTGCTTATCCTGTATGACTGCGAGCATAGTGAATCATCATGTTACAGTACAGTACCGTGGCAAATCATTCTGACATGCTGCAGCAGTCTCTCGCTGTTGCTTTTAAACAGCTAAGGATGAGAACTCCTGCCCCATCGGGAGGGCAACGTCTCGCACTATAACGCTGTGCTGTGGAGCCAGCGGCTGACAAAGAGGTACACGTACCCAGGGTGAGAATGTCGGTGCGACCGGGCCGGGCCACGTGGTGCTGCTGGATGGTCTGGTAGAGCGTGGCCTGGCACAACAGCAGGAAGCCGAAGCTAATCCACATGGCCAACAACCAGGACATGGTAAGGCCGAGTCTGCAGGACGGCACACAGCGGGGGACGAACAACAGGGAAACAGGGACAGAGTTGTATTACAGCATGTATGCATACACATTTACAACACAAAGGATGTGTTTACTTTAACATGATTAACAAAAGGGACAAAAAAAATTAGACCAATACGTCTATTAGTATGATGTATTCAAGAGGTATGTGCATGGGTATTTTCTTATAATAGGGATGAGAAGGAAAAGAGGAGATTGAGGTTTCAAGGAAAAGCCCTGCAGACTAAAGACTCAAACAAACAATCAAACGTGAAGTTAATCTTGTCCATATCTGTCTGGTCTAAACCTGCCATGGTCTGATAAAGACTTACCGCACCAGAATAAATATTCACACGCAGAAGCAGAAAAATGACTGCAATCTCTTTGTCAGACTATAATAATTGCATAATGAGTCTAGCCTTTACAGCAGCATCGAAACCTTGATTGAATATTGTCGAAATGTATAAAAGTCTGCATTTCTAAGCACGAGCAGCCCTCTTGCAGATTTGTTCAGCGACTGCCTAATGGCTGCTGAGGGCCAGCATATGGAGACACGCCTTAGCCCTCATTGAATAATGAGGCTCTCCTCCTTTCCAGGTGTTATTAGCGCTTCTCTCCATTCAGAACCCTGCAGTGGGAAATTTAAAAGAGTCGCCCCACCTCCTCTAAACCAAACTGTGGCTTGGTGTGTTCAGGCTCCCTGCCGAACACATCCTATTCAGCCAGACTGTTGATGTATGTTTGAAAAAAATGAACGATCCTTGGACTGATCATTAGTTTTGAGAAGAATATATTTCCATCACAGGCTGTTTTACATTTGTCATTTTTCACTGAGGTGGGGACTTAAATCCGGCGCTCTAATGTAACACTGTGAATCTAATAGTCCTTTAATGTTTGATTCTGCCACATCTTCATACACAAGAGAATATAAAGCAGACTATGAGCCCCAGGGAGTATCTTCAATGTGAGCTTCAAACCAGGGAAATTTCACATTTAAATAAGGACTCTGTAGCATAGACATAAATGTTTCAAATGTCTGAAGAAGTCGCATGAAAGCAGGCCTGATCCAGGGAGTCCTTTCCAGAGAGGCACCAAAGCCACTGCTTGCTCCAACTAGACCACTTTGTGTTTTGATGTGCATCTGAGATTAAAGCCATTAGGCTACTAAATGTTGCGCGTGTGTTCTGCGCCCTTGGTGACATTGAGGCTGCTTCATATTCAGCGAAAATTAAGCATATAATTATGAACAGCAGATTGTGAATCCCCACCCCTGCACTAAATCCAACATAATCCCCAGTTTTGTGGAAATGTGAACAGGTCCCATGGGTATGTTTTCCACTTCTTTTTTTAGCCACACAATATTTCTGTTCGCCAATCTGGTTGCATATTCAAAAGGATCGTCGCGCTCGCATGGTTAACTGCATATTGCATAGAGGCTCCGAGCTCCTCCCGGTTCTCGGGAGCCATTCTTGCAGAAAATAAAATGTGGTTCTTACCAGCAGCGTTTTTACCAGAGGTGAAGACGCACGGAAGTAAAACGAACAAGCATGGGCATCATTTTCAGGGAACTTCAGGGGAAAAGAAAGCAGCTTTGAAGAAAACTGATCCAAACTCTTGCAGTTGTCGTGCAGCCTTATTCTATCAGCGCAAGAGAGCTTTTCACTCCATAAATGTCCATCCTGTTTTCCAAGCGAAAAAGTAAGCAGTTTACTCTGTTTTGTAGTGGCACGTAAAACGAGAGACGCCAGCTCCTCTATGCGTAATTGGCAAGTCCATCGTGAGATGCGGTCGAGGAACAGAAAGCAGACACACCTGCAGGCGCAGAACGACTGATGCACCTGCGTGCAACGCTCATTCCACAAAATGATACTCGCTTTGTTTCTCGCAGCGACAACTTCAGTGATGACTCCCAAAACGTGAGTCTGACTGTCATAGAACAGGAGTCAGTGATGGAGATGATGCCGGCTCCTGTCTCATGAATACATCTCAACAGAATTTTAGTAAAATGTAAATGTACTTATTTCAGTCTGTACCCTGAATCCTGCCTGTGCTTTTTATAAGACGAATGCAACACATGCGCCCCATGTTTGAAACTTATATAACGCACTGGTCAAAAAGAATAGTTATACTATGATAAACAAGATGTTTTTAATAGCAGCCATTTTTCTTATTTCACTACTTGCGTACAGGGCGAGCTTTGACATTTCATCTTCATTCCACACTTTCCAACAAGCAGTGTATTGTAGGTATCCTGAGACACACTTGTCCCACTATATCAACCCTCACCACCCCACCCATCCCGTCCCCAAACACCAGAGGTATTCCTCGAAAGTCCCACACCCTTACCTGAGCAGTGTGTTCAGGAAGAAAGGAGCTCAGTCAGAATCACTGCCTGTCTGTCTTTAATCCATCCATACTTTGAAGCCAGGGATTCCCGCCTGAAATTCCAGTACCAGGTAAGCCGAACACAGCACAAAAGCGACTAAAACGCTGTTCTCAATATTCTCTCCTTTGAACCCCCCCGCTGCTCTGTTTCTTTCAAATCTGTGGCAACACAGTCACCAAAAGCAAAACACCCAGGGGTCTAAGTCACAAACTGGCCAGGATTTGAGGGATGGGAGGCTGATCATGTCACTGCTGTGTCAGCCACATGCGAGCAGATCTCTTGTCCTGTCCTCCCTTCAGTCTGTGCGTCTTCTCCGTCAGTAGAACTCCTGTGTTGTGATGACAGGGAGCTAATTTACCCCCCACACTTGTCGTCTCCTTCTCACGCGCGCAGCGGAAGGCTCCAGTGGAATGACTGCTCTGTCTGCTCTTGGCTGCGTCCCCCCATTGAGAAGCTGTGCTGATAGTGTGAGCCTCAGTCCTCTCTCCAACGCACTAAGTAGAGAGTCTGTGTCAGAGAGGCAGAGCGAGTGTGTGTGAGTAAGCGTGCGTGTGTGTATTACAATGTAGCCCAGCTGGAGAGAGAGAGAGAGAGAGAGAGAGAGAGAGAGAGAGAGAGAGTCAGATCACATGTCTTAAAGCAAGACTGCCCACTTCTGCATCAAGACTTCATCAGCAAATGAAGCATGTTTTATTACCCCCCCCATACATCCATACATCCCAACCTCCCATCCAGAACGTCAGGAGACACGCACGAGCATAGCCTTCAGCTCACTTTCAGTGTATCTGAGTGCATCCGTGTGCACATGCATGTGTGTGACTTGGAGAGGGTGTGAAGGGAGGATGACTGAATGTGCCTCTTTTAGTCATCGCCTTCCAGCATTTGAGGGTTGAAAGTAAAATGTGCTCCAAGCGCAGCACTTTTAATAGAAGGCAGAATGCCTCATCAGAGCTCTGCAATCACCATATTATCCATTACGAGCCGGCTGTGCTCTTTCTACCTGTTTTCACGGTGATGAGTGGGGCTTTGTTTTTAGATTTTTGTTTTCGGATGCTTCCCACCACTGAAACTTGCATCTGCAGCGGCAGCCTGAAAGAGGCTGTGAGCATCCTTCTGTCACTTGCTCGCAAAAGGAATCTGTTCTGGCTCTGAAGGAAAGACATCCATTGTCTTTTGTATGTGTGTGTGTGTGTGTGTGTGTGTGTGTGTGTGTGTGTGTGTGTGTGTTTGTGTGGGTGTATGTATGTGTGTGTCTCCACTGTGCCTGAGCCATGCAGGCAGGTGGAAGCAAGCAGACTTGTTTCTGTGGAGTATGTTTTCCTCCAACACATTTCCTTCCATATGGAGGAGCTCCCCTTTAACTCATTATACTGTTAACCAGAGATTTACAGTATATGCCAATCCCACGCACCTGCCATGGCTGACTCACTCAGTCTGAGTCTGACATTTCACAGAAAATGAACCCTATGCTACTCACAACAGTACACAGCTGAGGGGCTAAATAAGCTGGCAGACAGTGAGGGTGGTGTTGGTACTGTGGGGGAGTACAGACAGATGAACTTGATGATGAATATCCGCATAAACTTTGTCTCAGAGCTGTAGCTGCACCCTGTTTTCATTGCATGCTATGATTTGCGTGAATACAGTCCATCTGTGTGTCTCCGAGTGCTGTGGTGCAAAATGATCAACTTCCCGATTGGAAGTTGTTATCCAGTTATCTAGGAGATGGAATTTTCAAGACGGTTAACAAGCCCTTCAATCGCTGGTCACTGTGCCATGCCACGGGGCATCCTGGACTATCGCTGCTCCTGCTGCCATCACCTCTGCTTGTTCTTCACACACCACGGTGTGATTTGACAGCCAGATGTGCACGGCCCCACAGAGTCACAGTTTGCAGGGGAGCAAGGGCCTGAGTGTAGAAAAACATAGTGTAACAAAATAGAGGAAAAGATGTGAGGGGGTTCATTATTCCCTCTGCTGGATTATTCAAAGTGTGCTGTGAGCACCTGAGTGGGTAAAATGATAGCTGTTAACAGACCTCCTCTTGTGGCTGAAAACCAGAGGTGTGGTAGCTATTCCTACATGTGCTTTAAGCCATGTGTTGATGTGTTTTTGCCTTTGGACCGTGTCCTTAGTGTTCACATAGTTCTGTAATATTCTAATGGGGAAGCAGTTATGAATAGTGAAGCTGCCATCTGGATCTCTGTTGGGTAAAGCACACCACATGTTAAGTGACCAGATTCACATTAAGCAAGGACTGCAGAGTAATTACCACATTGATTAGTGTTCCTACACTGTCAAGCTATATTTGCACAAAATGGCTTGATTACCAATAAATTGGCTTATTTGTATCTGTGCATAGTTGCTGATATTTCCTTTTGTCAGCCGCGTTAATAGCATGCACGCTTGAATTTCATTTTGTCTTCAGCGCTTAATGTTTTCATGATCTGTCCCATTGGACTGAGATGAAGGCGTGAAATGAAACAGGCCCACAAACAAGCCTCAGAGGAGAACTTAAGATTGAAGGCATCCAATTACTACATGTTCCTTTCAGCAATGTGCAGTACCAACACAAGCCGCCCATTTGTATCTTAATTTGTTTCTTTTGTTGATTTGTTGCGGCCTCCTATTTTTCACTCTGCGTCAGTCTGAGCTGTGTTGGGAGAAAGGACTGGGACAACAGAATTTCACAGTAATTCTGGATTGTTGTCGTGGTCTCGCTCTTTCCTGTCTCCCTTCTCAGGGGCTTCCATCATTTCCAAACAGCTGTCGCTGCAGCCTGTGCCAAGACCTAACCACAACCGACCAATCACTGGCCAACTCTGTGTTTGGATCTGGGCAGCCCTGTTGAACAGCGGCATTTGCCAATATCAGTCTCTCGCTCTCCGTCTTTCTTTCTCATTCTGTCATTCTCCTTCTTTCTCTTTCTCCCTCTGGCTAATAAGATTCTTCCTTCCAGCTCAGCCAACAAGCTTAAATATGCACCCGCTAGCAGTACTAAAATACCATTTTAACCCACCCCCCCAGCAGCTTTCTGCTTTCCCTTAAAAAATGAGACCTTGTCCACTATTATTCCTACATACTTCTCAACAGTTCTCACTGGAGCAAAGCAAGCATTGCTTCATCTGATGAGGGGAGTTGTTGTGTTAGTGAGCCTACTCTCCATAGACATTCGCTCCATAAAACATTTTATCAGAGAGAAAGGTAGAGTGACAGAGACAGAAGGAGGGAAAGAAAATAGCAAGAACGAAGCAAAGATTAAGGCAGGACAGAGAATTCATTTGGAAGAAGTATGCAGCGGCATCTCTCGCTCAGTGGTGGATGGTGGAGGGAAGAAGATGATTAATGAAACGAAGGAGCCTGATCTGTAGAAATAATTTATTTCACATTTATCAGAGCGTCCTTTTTCTGCTTTTGCTCACAGGTGTTCATTACTGACGGAAGCTGGCTTTGAGGGTATTGTCGATTTGTAACAGTGGAATTTGAAACGTAAAAGGTAAGGTTAGTGGATATACAGCTCTCCACACAGAAGCCTCCCAGGCTTTACCTTCAGCTTTTCTCTTCAATAAGCAGATCCTGTGAGACCAAACGCTAACATGTCTAAAGGGAAGGGGTACACGCTTCCACAAAAGCAAATTGTTATTTCCTAAATAAATAATTTCTGCTGCCACGTCCCTAATTACTTTCTCATTTTCATCGAGAGGCAAATGCAAGTCAGTTCATCACTCACACGCTTCACTCCTATAATTGGGCTGTTCTTAATTCACTTGTGTTTATGTGTGTGTCCAATAGAATATGATACCACAGTGTGCAGTCTTAGGGAGGAGGTCGGGTTAGATGCTTAAGTGAGACTTTGTGGTAATAAATCGGTTCGTGCATCACCTGACAAAGTCATCTGTACAGCTGCTCCTTATCATGGCAATAGTTCAGGGCAAACATATATTTACCCCTGATCATTCTCTGCCAGCTCCTCTGTGTTGTCTTGGCATTCATCTTTCTTGTGCTTTGCCTGTGCCTGTTGTTGTGACCTGCTTCCTTGCTATAGCCCATGCTATTTGTTTGCCTTTAGGGCAGAGAGGACACGTCGGCGCCTCAATCTTGCCCTTGCTGGAGTTCTGCCTGCCAGATATCAAACTACAAGCGCTTCTGCTACAGCGCACTCCTCCACCTAGTCCCACCATGCTCCCTGCAGCCCCATACTTACCATCCCAGTGGTGCATGTCTCATTGATGCCTGCTCACACCTCCTCCTGGACTAAATGATGTCTGTCTCTGCGCCGCACCTTGTCGTAACAAATCATAGGGAAACCGCTAAGGCCTGCCCAAACTGTCATTAGAAATAAGACATATGATTTCAAAAAAAGCTGATCAGATGACTCAAAATGACCTCATTCTAATTCACAAATGATCCTTGCTACCGATGCTGTTGAGGGGTATGTTTTATATCTACTTGATCTAAGTTCTGCTTTTATGGCTGATTATTTTGAGACTTGAAAGGAGTGTCAGACACAGCTCTTAGCAGGCTGATTCCTTATTTCTCTAAGTGCACTTGAATGTTCTATATCCTCAACTGACAATCTGAATTGTGGAGTTCCTCTTTGTTCTGACAAAGGCCTTCTTCTATTTTGTATTTGCATGATACTACCTGGCCATGCAATCCATTGTCAAATTTCTTTCCACTGCAAAAATACTCATTCATACTGTTAAGAAACAGGAGGAAAGAAAGAAAGAAAGAAAGAAAGAAAGAAAGAAAGAAAGAGTAGAAAAATAGTTTGGGAGGCTAATTTATTTTGCTAAGTGCTATACAAATCATAGGTATTATTATTAAAGAGGCCACATTATTTGGGTTTCCCCTCTCCTTTAGTGTCTTAAATTGCTTTGTGCATGTAAAACATCCCATTGTTTCCTACAGAAAACACTGGTGCTGAACTGCCTGTTCAGAACCAGTATGTAAGACAGCACCACCTCCAGCTCAGTGAACGTCCTCCATCTAGGTTGACGGTCCCACCCACCTCGATGTGGAAGGTAAGTTACGAGCCAAGCAGTCATTTCCTCTGTTGTTGACCAAAAGAACCAACACAAGTCTTCATCTGTCCCACCATTTGGGTGGACCGACTTTATTTTCAATGGAAGTGGGATGAAAATGTCCCCTCAATGACCAGAAAACTGTGTGTATTTTCATGTTACTCCGCTGGACAGCTTTGTCATCAAGGCTTGGTAACAGTACAAGCTCAAGTATGGATCGATAACGGTGGTCTGTGACCTGACATCAAAATTGGAACGTGTAAATTGTGCATGTTTCATGTTGTTTTACTCTTTATTTTGCTGGTTAGCCTGTTTAACTTGGTGCTAGCGTGATGCATGGCTAATGTGGCTAGTCCCACAGACTGGGAGCGATGCTGGACTAGTTCTGTAATAGTGACAGTCAAGACAAACGGTGTGAATGAGAAGCCTCTTTTGAAGCCAACTAATTAACATGAGAAATAGGTTTGATGCCAGTAACTGTTTTTTCAGGTTACTTTTTTGTGTTTATACTGCAGCTAATTCAGCCAATCGTTAGCTTTGTTGTTATTATGAAGCCCGTTTTGCTTTGCGTGGTGTATGTGTGTGTGTGTGTGTGTGTTGCTGCTGCATGTAAGTTTACTTGAGGGACATGCTCTGAAGGTAGCAATATAGTTAGAATTGAAAGAGAAATACTGTCATACAGACATACTGCAGGAATTCATTTGCTTGCAAACATTGTGTGACTTTGATTAGCACTCAGCGGCTCAGACCATAGAACGACTGTAACAACGTTGTGACACTGTAGTGGCCCTCTGGGCAGTGGGCCGAGGCTAATACAGGTCATATTTATGCTGTAACATAACAACATGCTGTGATGAAGTTGTTATTTCAAAAGTGGTTATTGTGATGACATTCACGGTAGTAGTGCAGCTAGCTGGAATCTGAAAAGACCGGCAGAGCTGTCTGGAAGCACAGTGACGATGGAGCAAGATGGAGCATTTCAGACAGAGAGAGACCACAACAGTGGTGTTGCATGAACGGACAGTATAAGAGAATTTTTTTTTTTTTTTTTTTTTTTTGAAAATTTAACTGCGTATTCTATTCTAGTAGACCCTAAAATAAAAAACAAAAATTTGCATCATATAGCCTCCTTGAATGGGCTTTCCCTTGATTATTAATGTGCGCCTTTAAGATGATTTATTGCTTATGGCATCTTTGCACTCTCAAACACTTTGAAATTTCTTTAAATTTTGTTATGTGTTGTACAGAAAAGTACGTTATTAAAGAGTCTACGCGTTGTGCCTCTCTGCCAAACTCTGAAGTAATATTACTCGCCACGTATTCAATCATATACCGTAGGTAGCAGTGAAAATAAGTTGTTGGGGTTTTGTGTTTGAAGTAGGTCAGAAATTCGGAGCTGGTAATGCGCTGGGACTCTCCAGTCTCAGCAGGGGACGTTTTCTTTCCCTTGCCGGTTCAGAACGGAGGAGTAATTGAGCGCTAGATGACTCTACTCCAGGAGACGATGGCAGCCATGGAAATGTCCCCTCACAGACCAATAAAAATGTCCTCTCCTTCTTGCTGTAATTGGACCAGGGACAGTGGGGTTGGGCTCTGGCCCGAGGAGACCACCTGTGGAAATGCTTTGCTCAATACACCACTATTAAACTGATGAGACAGGGGACTCACTGAGAGAAAAAAGTGTGATAAAGAGAATGATGCTGATGAGAACAAGGAGACAAAAAAAAAACCTGGACCCACTGCTTTTCACTTTTCCAATTGGAAACATAGCAGATATGTAATTGCTCAAGGCTTCCTCAGAATGACAGCTGTCACTGTCCCTCAGCACTACTTAACTGATATCAGGAATGAATCAAAGGGTCAGCGTGAGTGATTTATTTGGCTGCTTGATAACACAGACTCTGGCTTAGAGTGACCATATGCACCTGAATTAAATTTCAAAGCTTATTAATAAAATGTGATAAACAGTCAGATGCTGCAAAGAAACAAATGAGTCAGTGTAGTTTTGGGGCACCTGGGGGGGGGGTATTGTAACAAGCTGTAAACAAGACGTCAACATATTAACACCTCATAATGCTGAAATGTTAGCAAACAGTTGCCTACTTACACATCCAGCAGACATTTATTCCTCTGTTAATATACAGATATTGATTGGTGCGGCTTTAAAGCAATGCAATTTATCACTGTGCCTGTATTTCTGGCTTTGATTAGGGCCTGTAGTTAGAAGCAAAACAAAAAAGCGACATGGGAGGGGACTTAAGCTTCAGAGTCACTGGGACGTGTTCTCAACTGATTTTTACTGCATTCATCAGGACACAGGCTTGATCTAGAGCTGACCCGTACAAAAGGGCATGATCTCTTTCAGCAGGACTCGCTCTTCACTCAGGTCATCTTAAAACCACAGATCACTGACAGGAGACGGATTCAATTCCCCTTACACGGACTCAGAGAATGTGCGGAAGAATAGATTGAGATAAAAGTAAGAGGGAGAGAAAGAAGGGATAGAGAGAAGCTGGAGACAGATGGAGTGAAACAGGTAAGGCATTCACACTCGAGCCCCATTCAAACATTCATCTGGCTTCTCTCTTCTGCTGCATTCATGCTGCACAGCCAATTCCAGGGCGATAAGCCAGCTGTGTGCTTCTCAAGGTAAGAGAGTGAATAGAGCGGTACAATCTTTGACTGATGCTGAGGAGGGACAGAGCCTACACGCTGACCTTCCTTACGCCAGCTTTACTTCAGTGGGGGAGGAGGGTTTCATAAAGGGATTATTCCGCTCAGTCACCTTTGACCTGTCTGGCTGCCTTCCATAACGGCTCAAGCTGTCCGTCCATCACTCAAAGAGAAGCAGAAAGAGAGCGAGATAAGAGAGGAGATGGTTTCAACCTGTGGGAAGGGGATTAAACTCTCTGTTTCTTTTTTGCGGAGAGATGGGGAGGAAAAGGCGGGGAAGGGGACAACTGAGTTGTCAACCGAATCTACCGGTGACTCAGCAGGTCAGTGTAATACGGAGGAACCGAAGTGACCTTTTTCATCAGCCATGAGACAAGGGTGTTCAACGTTTTCCCTCTGCTGACAATTATGATCTGTCAAAAGTGGCAGTGAAGCCCGGAGGAAAAATTTAGCTGCAGATGAATGCCAAACACCCAGAGTTCCTCCCACGAAAGATTGCATCCCCCAGTACGACTCGCCGGAGCTGGAGAGAGACTTCCAACTCCTCACTGAGAGGTACTATAGATGACTCAGCCATACTTTAAAGCAGAGCACACATCTCGTACAATGACTCACCAAATCTATATGATAACAACTGCAATTGAATCTGGGATCTGAGCATAGCCCTGAGGAGCATGCAATGACAGAAACATGTTTTTTCATCCCAACATGATGAAAACCATCAACAGAAGACGTCTATAGTATGTCACGGATAAATCATCATCTGTTATAGCTCAAGCCAGAGTGCTGAATTGTGTGATAGAAACATTTTTGCTGCTCTGAATGCTCTCGACTCTCTTCAGGGCCGTTGCTGACCATCACAGACAGACAGTTGATGTTTTGGATGACGATGAGCCAGTGAGCTGTAACACCTCACCCAGCAAAACAAAATCTCCTACAAGTCTCAAAGGAAAGCTCTGCGAGGGAGGCATCCAATTCCACCGTCCTCTCGGCAATCGTCTGCCAGGCGCGCAGGAATGAAAGAAGCAGGACTGAGAGGGCAAGAAAGCAAAGGAGATTGAGACATACAGAGGAGAGATGTGTGTGTATGGGGCGCAGGCAAAAAATGAATGCATGGACTAGCATAAGCAGGAAGCAGAGAGAGAAAGGAAGGTAGTGAGAGTACAGGGGATTTTCTCCTCTCCACTCTCTCCCATTCACCCTCTGGCAATGTAGTGGTTATTTACTGCAGCCTCTCCTCTCCCGGTGGAATGGGAGGGAAATGGGCTCTTAACTGGGTTTCCATACATCACCTGCTGACACTGATGCTTGTAGTTTTGGAATGCCTACATCTGATGTTTCTTTTTAAAATCAATTATTTACAGAGCATCTAAAGAGTCTTGCAATTCATCACAGCTAATTGCAGTGCATCACCCCAGTCATCGATCATGTCAGCATCATCTTGTTCTATTTCAACTCTGCTTTAGATGGCAGAGGAAAAAAGTGGTGGATGTTTCTGACAGTGTGAGCTGAGAAATGGCAGAAACTGAGCTTTGCGCAGTACCTTTCATCAGCCTGAAGCCCATTAGCCATGAAACAAAAAAGTCTGACATTATTATCAATAATTTATATGGCGATCAGAGTTGTTTTTATATTGTTTATACTTCACTGGCAATGCAACCTGAATGACCTGAATGTAAGTCAAATCAATCTGAACTGAACACAGACCATGAGGATACCCTAGCATGTCAAAAGTGAACGTCCCTGTGTGACCCTGGTATCATGGAGCAAAAACTGAGATGTGTGAATAATTCCTTCAAATCCAGGTGGACTCTGGGTGCACCTGTAACCCACAGAGTAAACTCATGTGTCACCCTGTGTGGGAATATGTTTAATATTGCGGCCGTTGTCCTCCCCAGGAAGAAAAACGTCAGCGTTGATCAGATTGATCCTGACAAACAACCAAGTGTTGTCTGTCGCTTTACTTTCACCAGATGGTAGAGGACAGAGATAAATGGGGCTGAATAACGATTTGATATCACATATCAAATGGGATATGTGAAAAAAGAGCATTACACCATTTCTATTCCTCAAAGCAAATATTTACTACAATTAAAGAGCACAGCATTTAAATGATGCTCATGTCCTCTGATGGCAGGAAGAGACGGAGGTTGTGGCTGCTGGACAGATGATGCTTGTGGTTCACTGGACCCTCGCATCTGTGAATCCTGTCTGTAAAAAAGAAAATAAAATAAGGACATTCATTTGCGCCAAGTTCACTGAAAGAATGTTCTGATTGCCTCTGTCCACCCCAGCAGCAGCAAATCTCGCCCATTTCACAACTCTACACTTGAACAGATTTCCAGTAAATTTACATTCAGCATAAAATCTCTCACTGTCTCTCTCTCCCTCTCTGTCTCTCTCTCTCTCTCACACACACACACACACACACACACACACACACACAAATGAATAAGTAAATAAGGAGAATTCTCTGAAAGACAAAGTTTCATCTACACAGAACAATATAATAAGATACTCAGTGGTCCAAACAAATCTATAGTACTTGTAAGTGGAGCTCACATTTAAGCTGGGAAATGACTGAAACAGAGTAAAGCTTTACTAATGGACAGTCAATGTTACCAAAGCTCAGGACTATTGATACACAAATCAATTTTTATGTATTGTGCACGGAAGCAGCATTTTATCAAGATGGTCACATTTATGTACAAAGGGAAATGTTCTGTGATATAGACAAACAAATTATTATCTTCAAA
The DNA here is from genome assembly GCF_051107435.1 of Chaetodon auriga. Classification (NCBI taxonomy): domain Eukaryota; kingdom Metazoa; phylum Chordata; class Actinopteri; order Chaetodontiformes; family Chaetodontidae; genus Chaetodon; species Chaetodon auriga. The sequence continues at coordinate 6,497,976 of NC_135075.1, read as the reverse complement.
TGGACCCTTACTTTTCTGGTGTTCCTCTTCATCTTTTCCTCTTCACTGCTTTGGAAATCACTGCAATAGTTGTGGCTCTTATTTTTTCAAGGCTCTCCGACATCGACTGAATGAACACTGCAGTGTCTGTAAGGTGATGGGTCGGTCTTTAGTGATTTCCATTGGTTATTTTGACACAAAATGTAGACAGACACACAAATGCACCAGTTACACACGGTGAGAGGTTGTCGAACTCTCTTCTCAGCTTCCTATTGGTTGCTATGAGTCACGTAAGATCACCCAAGGATCAGGACAGGGAAGTGGAGAGTGTACAGATTCTGTCAACATTTGAAGCACATTTCTGCACTTTATTACGCCAAAGATATTAATAGAAACATCAAGTAAACACGCTGCAGCGTCCGTCGACTCCAGAGAGTCTGGGGTCTGAAACAGAAACAGAAACACTTTCAACTAGCGCAGGTGTGTTTGCCTCAATTTACTACACCTAGTGCAAATTTGCATATGCTTGCACCAACTCATCTTTTTCAAGTGACTTTGTAATCATGCCACAGCTAAAATGTTTCCTTTGGTGCCTCTAGGGAGAAGGTCAGGGTGCGTGTTTTGACAGGCAGTGAGAAGTTTCTCTTCTTTAGGTATGATGACTTAGACGGATACCAAAGTTTTGGTCTTACAGTATTCATCTTAGACCATTAGACCACGAGCACACCGCAGCATGTCATTGCCCAGTGTGGAAATATGTTCGTTTGTCTCCTCATTGTTTGTGCCCCCCAGCAAGAGCTTTCGCAGTCTGATTGCTTTTACATGAAGAAAATGAAATATGATGCATTATGAGGCAACCCAATAAATACATTCATTAACCTTTACTAATCAAAATATGTCATCTCCTTATTGCTGCTGCTTGCCAAAAATGGTTGGTTTAAACAAAAACACAATTATCCTTTTTCATTGTTAGTGGGCTGTCCAATGTTTATTGAGTCAGTGGACCTGTTGCTTCTCTCTGTTGACTGGAAACAATAGACATGCTCATGTAAAATCTTCTGTTTATCTCCCAATATAAGAAATGAAGGTTGTTGTTTCATTTAAAATGCCACTGACTCTTACATGCAGCACAAAAACTCAAAAAACGCATTCAAGACAAGCCGTATTTTCCTTAAATTTTGCATGTACATGACCTTCTTTGCGCTCATTATTTTATTCAACCTGGAGTCATGTCTGCGGGGCAGATCAAGACAGATCTGACAGGAAAGCAGGAGCTGGGGCTAGTATGTAAAAGGCTGTAAGAAGAGAAAATGGGAAGTAAGAGCAAGGTGAATGATGGCAAGATGATCACGGGAAACGAGGTGAAGACAGCAGCAAAAGATGGGGAAGCATGGGGGGAGGGGAGAGGGGTCTGATTGACAATTTGCATCCTCTTCAGAGGGTATCAGGGGACATGATTGAATCCAGTCAGGCTGAACCCATTAGGGGAGCACTGCTGTCGGAGGCCGAGCAGAAAGCCATTCACTGGCACCCGGTCCCTGCTCTTCACTGGTCTCCATTTATATTCATGCCGTGGCTGAGTTATTGAGGAAGAAGAGTGAGACAGGGAGAGAGAGAGAGAGAGAGAGAGAGAGAGAGAGAGAGAGACTCAAGTGGGCCTCGTCCAGCCATCCATTTGCTATTTGTGAGCCTGCAAAGTTCTTACCTGCTGCCAAGTTCGCTCACTTAACCTGGGCACGACTGATCCCATTTGCATGTGATTTTCATGGGTCAATATGTCCATAAATTGGATTCCCATTGTAGACATGTAACATCTCAAACCACTTAAAACCACCGAGAGAAACCCATTTGAAAGCACTGGTTCAGATGTAGAGGACATTTGCATTTTAAGCAGTTTTAAATGTCTCTTCTCATTAGCCTGCTTTGACAATGTTGCCATAACTGAAACCTATCCGTTGCGTTTTCTTTGGAGACAGCCATGTGACACATCTTGGTTGAACTGAGGTAATCATTTTGCTCAAGGTTTTTCTTTGTACTTCTGAGTAGATCCCTGGGCATGATGAGAGCAGCGGAGATAGAACACACTTGAGGGTGTGATAAGACGCAGTGGCCGAGGGCTGCTGGGAACAGTTCCTGACAGGCATCCCACCCCTCATGTCTCCATTCACCTCAGCCAGACAGCTGATCCAGAGCAGCCTGAGAGTTTGACTAGGTGACAAAGGAGGTGGAGTGTTGTGAAGAGTCTTCCACATGTCGCCATTTATCTCACAAACACAGCACATACGCCCAAAGGTACAATATTGCAGCAGCTTTGGTTTGTACCAGCCTGCTGTCAAAGCGGAGAAGGTGGAACCATGCCGGCAGACTTCTCTTTCTTCTCAGGAGTGAAAATCAGGAGTTTCATCCTTTGTTGTTGAATGCATAGATTGGACCTTTTGTTATATTCTGTTGTGCATGACTCAGATGTAAGTTGCAGAAAAGGAACATGTGGCGTTTGAAAACAGGTGCATTCATTTTTTAGTTTGTACCTTAGGAGTGCACTCAGCAGGACGCCAGATTGCCTATTACCGGTTTCATAGTAGCTGCCATGGCGCCACTAATCCAGTTTTTATACTTTTGCTCATTGCTTTGATGTGATTATCAAAACACAAATTTGATAAGGCCATTTGGAGCATTTTAAGAATCCAGCTGCAGCTCAAGTTATATTTAAAATCATAAACATCAAGGTCATTTGAAGGAGAGTTAATTTGATGGATACTCGTACTCTTGGGACTACTGTGAAGTGGACTGGCTATAGAAGCATCGTCCCTTTTCCTTTTACTGTACACGTAGCAATACATCTGTTCTTAATGTGACTCTCTGTTCTTACCTCTCTTCATCTCTCTCTCTCTCTCAGTCTGTCTCTTGTTCCCTCTCTCGAGCCTCTTCTTCTGTTTCCCTTAGGTTTAAAGCAGTCACAGAGGGATCATGTTCAAGTTATGAATGTCCCAATTAGCAGGAGGTGGAGGGAGAAGGTCTTGAAAGCGGTAAGTGACCGTTGCAAAAACATTGCCAGGCCACAGTTTTTATTTAGGCCGGCTTAATGCAGGCTATTGACTTCTCAATGAGCACCAGGATTAGGTCAAATATACTTCACTCACTAATGCATGCCTAATGGTTCTACTATAGATTAGCCATAAAAGTGGATGATCATAAATATTGCTGGATTTTAAAACATTTATGAGTGAAATCCAATGCCCTGCTTCTAAAATTGTGAGTCACTAAGCAGCAGCGCTGGTTCCAGATATATGTTTCATGTGAAAAAGTGGTGGAAAATATTTGGACTCAGCACAACTACATCCATTCCAGCGCCGCTCAGTATCGCTGTACAAGATGTCTTATTGTTTTGGTTGTGTTGCAGTCTACTGTATGGCCCTTTCTCCAGCTGGCATATCCATACCACAGCAATGACAGAGGAGGAGCAATGTGTGTTCAGGCTTCCAGGGCTGACATGTTCATGCTTTATTGCCATTCTTACTTCTGTTTCTGCGGCACAGCTGCTGACAAGTGCCTGCTTCACCTGTCACAAGCTCATCCGTCACCTTTGACCCCCGACAGAAATTTAAGCAAGGGGCTGCTTTGCTCAATCTTTGAAATCCCACACACTCAAACAACACTGTCAATGCTGTGTGATATGCTTTCAGATTGAAAGCGAGAGTGAAAACCACAGTGTATGGCAGAGTTTCAGTCAGCAGGAATTTCCTACCAGTTGTGGCTTGACAACTGCTCCATGTTTGCTGCTTCAATCCCGCCAGCAGCAACGCTTCAAATCAGTGAGAGTTGGGGTTAGTGAGAGAAAGTCAGTCTGTATAATGAAGTCATGCTAAATGCTGCACAGCTTTCATGGTTTTTGCATTCATTTGAAGAGCCAGGATAATTAATATCTAATAGTTACTGACAACATTTTAGACTAATTACATAGCATTTTACACTACAACAGACAGCAAACTTCAACACCAACATACTGTATGTCAAAGCGGCCACAGCAACTACACAGGCAAGACCACTAACTAATGCATGAGAAGTGCATGGAGAGTGAGGCAGTGTATGGATTTGGGCGAGAGATGTGACTCATACAGATGCTATCATAGTTTATATTAATGCAGGACAGTGAGTATACAGACATTTTATACAGGAGGCAAGAATATACATGGATCTACAGATTCACATTCACCTCACAGGGTTTTTGACTGTTGCTAAGTTATAACAGAGACTCCAGTCATTGATAAACCTGAGCGTTATACAGAGTGACATCAGCATTCATGATCGAATGACGCACTTTTGCTTCAAGTCTGCACTTCTGTCCATAGGCATGCTCTCAACATGATTAAATTAATACTTTTACCCCTAAGTTAAGATACCATATATATATTTTACAATCAAAGGCCATAATCAAATCGCACGTTCTATTGTACAAATGGCCCCTAAGTGTTGCTGTAGAGCGGCAGCAAGTGCAGTCACTTTATGTACTCTAGCTGTGATTGAACTCTGCGTCTGTCTGGCAGGGTGATCATTGCCCTGATGTCTTTGGTTAGTCTGATTCAGCGGGACACTTGAAAAAACACTCCAAACTCTCTTAAACACTTTGATGTGTTTGTGTGTGAGAGAAAAGCTCTGACCTGCCGCAGATGTGCATCACTTTGCAAGAAATATTATCGACTAATGCACGCTGATGAAAAACAAGGTGAAACCTCTTTGCTGCCTCAAATGCTCATACACATGTAAATAACATGACTTTCTTCTTGATATTATGAACTGAGTTGTTATCATGCTACATTTTAGGGAGTGCTGCTGTCTCCTCAGCAGTCCATCAGTTGAAGGAAAAGTTCTGTAAGCACTCTAATGAAGGCTTTCACACCTAACCTGTTTGGTTTGCCCATTTAGAACAGTTCATTTAGGTTGTAGGGGTGTTCGGTATATATGTATGTATAAATCTTTAACAACAAGTCTTTGACCTAAACTGACTCCCCTGAATCACCATTGTCAGTGAACAAATCAGTAGCTTTGGGCAGTGGAGCTCCCCTCACTGGTGACTGAGCAGCAAGTACATACTTTCTCATTAAAAGCTTATTAAAAGACCATGAAAGCCACAGAAGCAATTATAATCTGTTAACTCTGTTGTTGCTCTCTTTCCGTGCCCCATTTTATGCTATCTCTGCTGAGGCACTGAGCTCATGTGCAGTGCTTGTTAAGGCAGGAGTGCACATAACTTTTTTAGTGATGTATTTGCTGTCCTTGGTGTCTTCCTCACTGCTCTCTGATTCAGCCTCCTGTACTGTACTGTAGATGAAGAGGATGTACCTCTCAGTTGAGCCTCAGACTAGCTGTCACCATCCACAGGTCAGCAGCTGACTTTGGGTCAAATACCTCTGTGGTCAACTCTGACACTCTGACAGGTGAATGTGCATCAGGGCTAAGAGATGAGTATGTGACAGACGAGACCTGCACTGCTCAAAGACAGTGTAAGAGACAATTTAACCAGCTTGTTGAATTCAGCAGACTCCAACTTTTCTCCCCTCTGATGGTTTGTGCTTGCTCTTCATTCAACTTGATTCAGCACTTAGCAAGTGGACAACTGGATCTTTCAGCTTGACTAGCATGTTTATTAGCAATACCTTGTGGCGCAATTGTGTGCTCCTTACTGTTTTCGTGCTCATCAAATGAATGATTGAAATTCTTTGAGCCTCTGTGAAAAACACCAGTTTTGTCTGCTACATGGGCATTCAAACGACATATCTTGCACCACACTTCGGTGCACTCATTGTTAGCTTTACAGTCTTGTCTTCTGCTTGGTTCAGTTTGACGTATCCTTGTAGGTTGTGCAACGCTAAATTAGTTGTTTTGTGAGCATCTTCTTCACTAGCTATGCATTTTTGAATTTTGTCTTGCATGCATGTCAGCGTACCAGTTATGTACACTCCTGTGTGTAGGCTAATTTTGTAGTGAACTGAACATTAAAGCTTGAACTAGATGAGCGCACTCGGTGGAGTGCAGATCGTCACCAGGCAGTGAGGTGCAGATCACAGAAATATTCGAGGGCACTGCGGATAATCTGCGGAAATTAACATTTTAATAAATGGCGGATGGGTTGCCGGTGGGTGAATAATCATCATTAATGAGGAAAATACTAATTACGTTAGCTTAAACAATGACAAACATTAAAGAGCAACGCATTTTTGCATAAGGCACAGCAGCATAGCTTTATTGATCTTTTATATCTCCCAGCATAATAACAGGATCTGATAGTGTTCTGTGTTCTTCTGTATGTCTAAAAGGTCAGTTTCATACATGCGTACATTGTTTGAAGTAAAGCAGCTCCATCAGAGCTGTCTACAAAAAATTGGTTTCTTCTGTCCTGTCACGTTTTTATCTACAGTTTTTAGTGTTGCTGCTCACATGTCCTACAGTATCCTCTCTAATCATTAAGGTGAATAATTAAAGAAAAAACTCACATCAATACACAATACACACAATAAAAAAATCAGCTGGATTCCTGGTGCTGCTCACCATAAATTAAAAGGCAACATAATCTACAGGGACCAGCAGAGGTGCAGTGAAATGTCGGTGTTGATCCGGGAGTGACAGGTGAAAATTTTTTTGCATATTTATGTGGATTTGGATAATGTCGGTCAATCACCACCGTGTGTCTTCGGACACACTGAAGCAGATGTTGATCACTAGTGGCCTCTACCAGCCAGTGAAGAGGAGTGAGGCGTCAGCAGTCAATGGCGGCGTTAAACAGAGCAGTCTATAAAACAGTTTTTTCAAAAATTGTCCTTGTGTACACACGTCATAAATGTGTACAAAAAATATCAGGCTGATGGCTCTAGTTGTATGTAAGATTAGCAGTGGACAGATATGCATACAGACACACACGCACACACACACACACACATACCACCAAACTTGAAGACTGAATGTACCACAGTTAGAATCAGCGCTGCACATCAGGCTGTATGAATGGTGGTGTGTTCACTTACTGATGTACATACTGAAGTGCATTTTAGTGGTGATGCGTCCGCTTAGCTTCGGAAAATATTGAACAAACTATACAGTACAGGGTGTGACTGCAAGTGTAGTACAAATATGACTTCAAACTCAAATTTGAATCAGCAACTGATTTGTGATTTCCACCTCTATTAGGCTGGTGTGAGATGCACACTGAACACCTGGCTGAAGACTGCCTGAAAAGGGGGGTCTTGGTCTGCTCACAAGCAGACTCTGGTCTCATCTGTAGTGTGACAGTAAAGGATTTTTATTATAGTTGATATTTAAACCTATATTTAAACAGAATAATTTTGTCACCATGCAAGAATTTTCCCCGTGGTCCGCCCCCAGTTTCAGTCCAGTTTCACTTTTTATTACATGCAAAGTCTAGTTGCAGTCTTGCCCAATTATGCCTTTGCACATAGTTGTTTTTCGCAAGCTCTGTGACCACTGGAGAAGATAATTACACTCTTGAATGCAGTAATGTGCTGCATGACTTGCTGTTTGGAATTTGATTTCCCCATGTGGGTCCATGTGGTGCTGATAATGCAGGATGACAGTCGCTAAAACTGTCCAATGAATGAGTTACCTGACAGCCCAAATTACTTCACGTTTGGTTCATTTATAAAATGCGAGTGTGAACACTAACTGGACCAGAAATAAAAGTCAACAAGGCATCCTCTTTTTGAGGTTTCGTGTTTTATCTGCATGTCCATTGCATTTTGTGCAGCAACTCGTAAGATGAGAAGCTGCTGCTGTATATGTATCATCAGAGAATAAGACGTGTTCATTGCATACTTTCTTTTTTTTATAGAGCTATGAATCAATTGCTGACTTATATTAAGCACATTCTGCTATCTACGCCAATCTTACCTCTCCCTTTTCTGCTGCTGCTCCTCATCTTCCTGGTACTCGTCCTGCACATTATCCCTGCAACAGACAATACATCTCTCTGTCTCTGCTTCTCTTCCCTTTTCCCTATCGCTGTTTTACACACACAAACGAGTACCTGCGCACATGCCCCGGACAAAACAAACCCTCTGTTTAAACAAGCGTTGCTCTTTTGTTCCCTGCCGTAAGCGGGGTCAGGAAGAGGCTGGCAGCAGATAGTGTGTATCCAATGGATCGCTGCTCAGGAGTCAATTAACTGGGGTCTGTGCAAATGAACAGAACAAGGGTGCAATCAGCTCCAATCTCCCGCTAAGTCCTGCCTCCTGCCTCATTTATTAAAGCATGCTGGTAAATTGACTGCTCTGGACTTTAATGGGATGAATCTTAAGTGGTGGAGGTTGGAGACTGTCAAGAATCGTGGTCCGGCATTTTCAGAAGAGGCAGATAATAACAGTAAGAGAGATGTGGAGGAAAGATACACTGGCCTAATGAAGTGATTTCTTGGCATGGTCTGCTCAGATAACCTCCTCCTTCACTACATCGCATCAGCATTGGCATTATGAGACAGAGCAGGATGCGTTACAAGCGTTTTTAATTAATTACCTTCCCGTCGCCACAAACACAGCTTCAGTCACTCCGCACCACTGCCCCCAAACACTAATCCAGGAAATCCATGCTGACAATCCTCTCAAGGCTGTCCTCTTCTCTTAACATTCATTTCCCTGGCCCATTTTACGCATGGAAATCCACTGGTGACATCTTAGGTCGAAGATGATTTCCCAAGTGTGATTTAGCTGCCCCTCCTCTACATACGAGATCAATGAGTTTCGCTACTGCGCCACCATGAGTCGATGAAACTTGTTTACTGCTGGCGACCTGCAGTTTACCAACCAACTCACATCTCTGTCTCCCTATACATTTATGCAATGCTAACCCACTGTACTGTATATATAATGCTGTGCCCCTTGGCAAGGCTGGATGTCGTATGGTGCTTTCAGAATATTTCTTTATATTTACACAACGTGAGGTCTGCATAATCATCTTAATATAAAAAATGTAGCATGTCAGTGAGGATATGCATCATAACTGTGCACTGAATGAGCCCACATGAGGCATTGCTCTATCTCCTGCTGCTAATACAAAGCGTTTTTGTTTTGGGTCCAGTTAATCTGGAGAGGACCTGGGTGAGAGGAAGAGAGAACAAAGCGAAGTGAAAACTTCTTTTCACAACCATCTACAATATATCATTGTCCTTTTAAAATCAGACCGCCCATTTGTAAAAATAGTTAAATATATTTTAACAATCTTAGAAAAAATTAACTTTAAACAGCTAAAACAGCCGATGTCTGACCCCGCACTGTAGCAGCCGTGACATTAGAAGTGAGTAAAACTTTCAAATAAAATATGTCTGCCTTGTACCTCCAATATTTCATTTCAGTGGTGTTCTGTTCAGTGAGCAGTGCAATAAAAGTTTGAATCATTTTTAAAGGCCTGTAAATCGAATCTGTGGATTGGACACAATGGGGAAAAAGGGAAGAAAGGGCAGTCATCAGCAGGCTGCCAGATATTAGAAGCTCCTCTTATAGGAAGGCTCGGGGCTTCCGTCAATGTCAGCTGGCACAAAGGAGCTGGATCCGGGCAGGAGAACTCCACCGTTATTCAATTGTTATTTGGTTCGGGCCATGTTCTTGTTCTTCTGCGGCTAACATCCCCAAAGAAATGGAAGGTGCTGCTGTTTGCGGTGGGCACGTTAGTCATGTGGTGAGCTGCATAAAAATGCAGCATGTGCATGTGCAGTACACGTTTGCAGGTTTGCTTGCAATGCGTGACCATTACATTTCACATTTTTAACTAAGATTTTGCATCGGCGTATTTTTAGTTCAGTCCTTTATTGGTCTTATCTGAAAAAAGAAAAGGTTATATCTTCAAAGCAGCAGTCAGTGTTAAGAATGTACACAGGAGGACCAATCAGGTTCCGCCTCTTTAATCACTGCTCGGTAACTGAGGTTGAAGAAGCTAAAAAACTCATGAAATTGTGCAAAATCTGATGTTTTGAGACCTCTGAACTGATGTGTTTATTAAAACATTAAAAGTTATGGATGCCATGTTGCCTAAAAGTAGATTTTTAACATCAGCTATCAAGTCTGAAAGTGAATTACACTGCCCATGCTAATGTTGAAGAAAATAATAATGTGAATACACTTGATGACACAGGTTATGAGTTTTAATATATAGAAATCTGATATTAAATGTGTTTTACATCAGACAAAGGCAAAATAAAGAGAGAAGACAGAAGCAGATAGAAAAACTTGTTTTACTTTATGAACCTTATTGTCACTTTAAATCTGTCTGCGATAAGTATTTTATTGAATTAAATGTATAAGTATTTAAATTGTGTTGCTGAGTTGCTGTGTGTTCCAATAGCCTCTATCATAACTTGATCTGTGTATCACAACGAGGTAAGACTAAACTGTCTTCTTTTTCCTCCACCAGCAGACAGAACCACAGAACTCCAAGTTCACAGCTTCTTCACATGTAACACGATGTCTCATTTGAGCACTCCAAAAGATCTGACAGGAGGGGAAAAATAAGTTCAGTGTGTGTTCATCACCGTTTTCACGCTGCAAATGGTTGTTAACCAATAAGTAAAGCAACACTGCAGAAACATCCAAACCTATTGAGCTTGTCTGTGTTGGAGTCGTGTTCATGAACCCCATAGGGTCCATCTGTCTGTTAGCCCAGCTCCCCATTGAGCTGTGCATCTCCGACCCAATAAAAAACTCACGGACTTCCGCTGACAGCTCTGTGCTGCAGAGGGCTCTGATCAAAAAGAGCTACAGCCATTCTAATAGCCACATCTCATTGCATTATATTTCACACAGTAAATATGGCATCAACCTGTCAAAGCCCAGTGAAATTTAGGACGCTGAGCCGGCAGCCCATTTTTTAACCTAGCCGGAGCTTTTCCATGTAAAAACAGGACGGGGTGATAGATTTATGCTCACCTTGCAGAGGAAATCTGAAGCACTAAGAAGCAGGTTTATGAGGTCGGCATACTTCGTATGTAAACACACCATAGACACACTTAGAGATATGAAAGATATAAATACAAAAAAATGTGTTGCAAAGTGAAGTCGTAGTTCTAAAATGCTTTTGTCTACACGTGGAATAAATCAAAGCTTTTGTTACTGTGTGATGACAAGGACGTGGCCCTGAAGTGTGCACAGAATATTGTGCTGGTGTTGCGTGTGTGCAATTAACACCAGCTGTTATGAATTATTTCCAGTAGAAGATTTGAAGAATTTCATCTTTATAGACCCCAAAGCAGCCCAGACATCTTTCATCAGATATCAAGGGCAAAAGCAGATAACCAGATAATCCCAATTCAAGCTACATTCCGGTGAGGTAGCGCACAAAGTGTTGAATTGTCTTCGAGAGATTCGGCTCAGAAAGAATCCAGCTGCTCCTCTGACAGCTTGGCTGACACAGCCCCCTCCGCTGAGGTTGGTGTTGTTAGGGTTCATTTATTGGTCGGGACTTAAGACACAAAGACAACGCTGCTTTCAGAAATCTTATGCAGGTCTATGTGGGATCACATTTGATACTACAACGCATCTGACTTTTCCTCCCGAAGAGCACTAACCAGGCATTTCAGAGCTGTTCTTGTGAAGGATTCTCCACTGGAAATATTAGAAACCTGGCAGCGAGGATCTAATGATTTCTAAATTGAGCTGAAATCAGGCGATGTTATCCTTTAATGGAAGCCGTGAGGAAAGCATTTCTCTAATGAGGCAGTTGGGCTGGAAAAGGGGATGATGGAGAACTCAGTCAGGTGTGCTGCACTTTGTGGGAGTTTGGTTAGAAGTAGTGCTTTGAATATCGTCTTTTATGGAAATAAACAAGACTGTAAGCTATGAGACAGATTTCTTTGGTGGAAACACCTCATTGATTAAGCGACTGCTGTATCTCTCATCTGATCATAGCATCGATGATTGCAGTGAAAGGTGTTTGATTCAAAAACAGCAACTTAAATCAAAATTTTAGCTTTTTTTTGTCGTCATCACTATCCCTGCTGCAGTTTTTTTTTTTCTCTAAAACTCAACAATATATGAGACAGTGCTGAGCTAGGAGTGAAGCAGAGAAACTGATTTCATTACTCGCAGAGAGGATATGACAGGCCGAGGAAATGCCACTTTAGGAATCCCGCGGGTGCCCGTGTTCTGCTGCCACGCACCCTGCACACTTAATGGAATCTGTGCGCTCCTGGTTTCCATACCAGTGGAGCTGAAATGTCAGAGGAGTAATATGGACATCCCCTCCTGACACTGCAGACTTAATTAAAGATCCTGGACACATCTCGGAGATTCCAAGAGAAAAAAAGAATGATAATGGGGATGTTAAGTTTCTGTGATGGTGGCATGTTCCTCTGTCGCGTGGCAGTTGTAAAGGTAGCACTGCACGTGAATAATAAGCCGGTGTTCATTGTGTCACCGATGATGTCTGAGGGGCACAAAAGTCTCACCTTGTGCAGCTGTTTGTCATCTCAGGTTGAAAAGAAAAGTTTGACATTTTGGGAGATAATGTTATTTACTTTCCTGCCAAGAGTTAGGTAAGAAGATACTGCTCTCTATATCTGCACCGTAAATATGAAGCTCCAGCAAGCTGCAGCTCGCTAACGTAGTTTGGCTGGAAACACGGTGAAACAGCTCGTCTGGCTTTGTCCAGCGGTAACAGAATCCACCTGCCAGCATCTCTAAAGTTGACTAATTAACACATCCTATCTTGTTTGTTTAATCTGTACAAATCACCATTTTACCAAGGGTTGTGTCCTACTATGTATTGGTCAGGTTTCCACTGGTTGCCAGGCAACTAGTCATTGGCAGATTTTGTTACCTCTGGACACCTCCGTCCAGGCTGTCTCTCCCCATTTCCAGTCATTGTGCTAGGCTAAATAATCAACTACCGGAGGCTCATTCATATTTATCATTATCCTATTTAGAGTGTTACCTTCTCATGTAAATCTCAGGGCAAAAGAGAATAAGCATTTTTCCTCTATTAACAAACTCTTCCTTTCTAATAAATCCAGCGTGCCGTACATTATATTCTGTGTATGCTTTGCAGAACCCACAAATAACAAATAATGGAAAACTGCAGTGTATTCATGAGATGTACCTATAGTTGTAAGATGATGTCCAGAGGTGCTGACTGGTATTGAAAAAATAAAAATGCATGAGCTGCCTCTTCATGCCTTCACTCTGTAGCCCTATACGCTCCAGAATATCATTAATAGACTCATCCGATCTCATCCAATCCAGTCCTTTTTTGTGTGTGCGTGTGTGTTTCAAGGCAGAAGGCTCAGAGAGACGGAGCGGCAGCAGCGCTTTTAGGTTAATGTCAGGTTTAAGCATGAATCGAGTCCAGAGATAAAGTTTAAATCATTTTTCAGATTTCAGAGATTTTAGCAGATATTTCGGATACTTTTCCCCTGATGGATTGATTTGGAATAAGCTCTGGCTCAGCTAGTGCCTTGTTAAATATCAGCTTCAAAGAACAGATAAATCAGCCTGCCTCTGGTACATGCAAGCTGACTATCTTGCTCTCTCTTCTTCGTGACACTGGGTTTTAGCCAGGCCCAGTATTAGGGATCTGGATGGATGGCCAGCTGCTGGACACTGGCTGCACTGCGGTAAACACCCCGAGGTTTGTATACCCATAGCGCCAGCTGATGAATTTGCAGCTACATTGATATTCTTCCACTCACACTCGCCAGTATACTGGAGCACCTTTTAGCATATGGTGGGAGCCCAGGAATAGTTCTGACCTAGTTGGAGCTTCTGTACTTCACCATCAAACTTCTATCTCCCTCTAGATTCTGGGATGCCATGCACTGAGTACTAGAGCCAAGTATCTTCACTAACTTTATCATGAAAGTTTGCATGCACTACTCAGTTTTAAGCTTCTGTAAATGTGTCCAAACAAAGCAGAACATTTTAAGCAATTGCCAAATCAAAACAATGCATTATAGCATAAGAGGCATTGCAAAAAGCCAATGCACCTAATGTTGTATTTATCACTTTCAGAAGTGGACTGCAAGATACCCATGCAGTTCTGACTATTGATTGACAAGCCAGGGGTTCTAAGAGCTTTGACAAACAGATATAAGTGGAAATAATCCATGCTGGCCACACCAAGGCTAGTGTCCATTTATATACATGAAGGTCAGTCAATCAATAGTTGGTATTAAAACAAGAAACTCAAGGTGATGCTTTGTCAGATCAATGAGTGGGCAATCTATCGCTGTAGCTCCACAAAGTTCTGACCTTTTCAGTTAAATTGCAAATCTCCTTGGATCACACACTGTTTTTAGCTTTGAACAAGATCCCTGTAAGCATTCATTTAAAAATTAAACTGAATGCATAAAATATTTGCTAGAAGCATATTTAAAATGCTTAGACATTCACACAGATAACAATCCAGATGAACTTAGGTTACAACAAAGGAGATCAATTATTCATGACTCTTCCATGTAGCTGTTAGAGAGCTGTTTAATGAATATGCTATAAACTAAAGTTCATGCCACAGATAAGGGTTATGGTTTTATTTCTTTATATTTTTGTTGCCAAGGAGAGGATTTCTGTGCATGATCGTATCGTCTCTTGGAGAGCTCTCCACCGCCTGCCACTTCCAACATATGCTTATTCCTTAACTGAACAGGCCGATTACCAATGACTCCCAGAATGACATACATCACTGCTGGAGAGTACCTGCGACAGGTAGATCGTTGTCGTAACAGATCTTCATCGCCGTCTTCACACGGTTAAAGCTGTAAAATCGGCGCAGTTTGGTTAGGTTTAGGTGACACGACCACTTGGTTAGCTTTAAGAAAAGATAATGGGTTAAAATAAGTATGTAACTGTTAAGTACATGACATAAGTACAGCATCAATACGCCTTCTTCTCTTCATTCATAATAACTATGGCCACCACCTCGGAATAAACGTAGCTATGGGCTGTAATAACCTACCCACTCTCTCTCTGGTGACGGCTGGCTGTTTCATGCTGCAGTTTGAGTTCAGCACCACAGACAGCTCCTGTCCAGTTTTGAAACTGCACTTTCTCTTGTCTATGGCGCTCTCATGGCCTTGTGCACAGTCTCTACAGCTGCACCTGAACCCTCTTGAGACAATCTCTGTTAATTTGACAGTTTAACAAATAAAGAACAAGTGTTGTCTTTTGATGCTCAGGTGATTAAAGTCATTTAACCAAGATCAGATCATTCTTTTGCAGATCCTCCAGACTTTGTTGCAATGCACATCATTCTGGATTCAGCATAGTTTGCCAAACTCAGTATCCTCTTTTAAATCTCCTCTAAAAACTCACATTTATCTTCTGGCTTTCTCTTGCTTGATGGTGTTTGGTGTAATTGCTCAAATGATTTCATTTTGTTTTGTAATTGAATACTTTGGGATGGCCCTTACGTTTGTTCTTTGCGTGTATTGTAAAGCACTTTGTAACTTTGTTTTGAAAGCATATTTTAGAGCCCTCAAAGTAAAAGCTTGGACATAATGTTTTCCTTGTGTGCTGTGAATTCCAGTCACCTTCACAGCACTACAGCCTTGTCTGATTCTCATTCACTGTCTTCATAGACACAATGAGTCACACAAACAAGCCCACTGCAGGTGTCTTCACTCACGGGTACCTCAGACGTTCAGTGAAATTTTTAATATTCTTTTTTTTTTGACGTAGCGATGTGCAGGTCTTTGTCTCCCTGTGCTGCATAGCAATGCATCAAATGCATACACTTTTTAAAGCAGATATTAAGCCTCGGCTTCCTTAGGGATGCAACATACTAGTCCAGATATTCAAATTTCCTCGTGGAGTTCTCAATCAAATGCTAATTAAGTTGTTCTAAGAACCCTTAGGCTTGTAGTTGATAGAAGTGCTGCGGATACCTCATGTAAATGGACAGTAAGTAACCTGGAAAGGTGAAAAGAGGTCTTGAAGTTGATGTAAACCCCAGGTGTAATGCCTGCCGGAGCGATAAAGTCCTGTTTGTTTTTCACCTCTACTGCAGTAAGCTAAAAATTGACTGGCACTATCTAAGCCTCTGGCGATTATCTGACATGCCAGAGGGTTCATGCTGCAAAGACTAATTAGTTTCATTAACTTGCACTCAAGATAAAAAACAATTGCTTTCATGTAATTGAAATGCTGATTTTCCTATCCCTCAGCTCTCCTCCCTGCTCGCGGACCCGCCCCTCTGCCTCTGCACTTTTGGTTCATGTCACCATCATCCCTCTTTTAGCTTTTTTGCTAATTAATTTTTGTTATACACTAACACTTCCTCAGTTCTGTGAGCTCTTGTGAAAACCGCTCCGGTGTGAGAGTGCTTATTTTGGGGGTGTCATATTCCATTGGGTGATATTAGCAGCTGCGTGGTGTGCTGATAAACTCAAAATGCAGGTACAAATTCATAAGAAAAAGCCAAGTATTGTAAAGAACCCCTGGTCATGGACAGGCTTGGACAAATCACTCACCAAAAAAAAAAAAAAAAAAAAATTACATTGCTGCCTGGTGGAGGCAGAAAATAAAATCTAGGATGGTCACCTGAGTTATTTTTTATATAGAAAAAGACAGAACACTTTTGATGTGATGTTTCTGCTCTCTACTGAGAAAGCTTGTCACTAGGATCTATATGCTCAGATATGATTTTGCTGATTAGTCAGTAATTAAGTAGCAAACAGACATTTCAAAATGATTGTTGATGGAGCCAACAACCGTGTGATTGTTGCATTATTAGTTCATGTATGATCAAATGCAATTATTGCCAATTTTATTGTCACCCATCACCACCACAGCGAGCAACTCCATTACTAATCAGCATCATCATCATCATGTGAATAATAAGCAACAACAGCAATACAGGTTGGAGTATCCACTGCAGAAGTAAGTGTAACAGAAACCATGTGAACAGCTGGCGTCTGATAATAAAATGTCACTTTTCATTCAAGAGGAAATCCAAACAATGCAGTCAAACAGCGATCCAATAAGACGGCATGAATAGTGTGTCTTGGAACACGTGTGAGAAAGTGCTATCGACAGAGCTGTAAATATCAATGGAGCTGTACTCAAGGCCACTGAAAGCAACACCCTCTTCTCTATTCATGCTGAAAAAGTTTGACTGACTTCACATCACTGCACATTCATTGCCACACTGCTCACTTCTCACCTCCGCTCACCTCTGCTCTTTTACTGTTTCAGTATTCTTCTGTGTTTTCTTACTCCTACAACGATTATTTTTTCATTGGTGGCCTCTCCGGAGGTCTGAAAGATGATGAAGATGACTGCTAGGTCACAATATTACAGTCATTTTGACAGCATTTGAATGACTGTATTTTAGTCCATTGACGGTTGTAGCCACCCATTGAGTCATAGGCAGAGAACTGCGGTTGAAGCAACAATACGTTTAACAGAGCTTACCACATTTATCCCAGTTTAGCCATTTTATTTTCTTCAGGTGGCAATGTCAGTCGGTCACTTGGTCCAACACTTTGGTCCAGACTCAATTTGTAAAATGGATTGCTTTGAAATTTTGTACAGTTGTTCATAGTTTATCCTACCGACTTAAATGACCCTGCAAATCTTCCTCTAATGCCACCAGTTGGTCAAACATTTCACTTATTCTGTGAAATTTCCAAGTGTAAACCCACTGTGAAATCACCCATTGGTTTGTGGACTAGTATTCAGAAAAGTCAAGTCTGACATTAGCCAGAAAGGCAGAGCTGGGGAAGATGTACAGTGTAGTGGTGGACTTGTCAGTCACAAGGTAGTCACGCCCTACAGCCTACCCTATGTCATCATTTATTTTACTCTAAATGGGAAAACAATTTATAAAACATGCATCATGCTCCATTGAAGAAGATTTGTTTACTGAGGTAATAAATCAAGTGAGAAGTGGGATCATTTTCTCATAAGCTTACATATTGTAACACTTCCTTTGCAACCAGTGGAGTCACCCATTGTAAAGAATGCAGGTTTAAGGCACATCCACATTGGCTTCACATTTCACTTTTGGCTTCACAAGCCAAAGTCACAAACCAACGTGTGATGAGACAGTGTCGCCGTCCGCTATCATTTATACAATCTATGTTGCAGACATTTATGGTTGCCAGAGGATGTATCCTTAAGACTTTAGTGATCCCCTGACTTTTTTTCTACAAATCTGAGCCTCTACACAAGTCCCTTAACAATATATCTCGCGGCATCATCAGGTCATAGTTTTTATATTTGTGGGGCACCTCAGTGGTTGAGGGGTTAAGATGCAGACCATGAAACATACAGGTTTGAGTCTAGGTGGAGACTTTTGTTGCATCTCTCCTGTCATCCCTCAACTCGCACCAGCTAATAAAACAAAAATACCAATTCAAAATTAGAATATGTCCAATACTTGTCCAAATATCTGCAATACCAACAGCATTTGTACCTGCCTCAGCTTTACTTGTGTTTAATGCTAATTAACAAATGTTAGCATGCCAATAAACATAACTAAAATGGTGAACACGGCAAACATTCTACCTGCTCAGCATCAGCATGTTAGCGTTGTCCTTGACCACATGTTAGCATCCTGACATTGCCATTTAGCTCAGGTACGGCCATATAGAGCCCATAGCCTGGCTGCTTGTTTCACCTGGATATTACCTGGTGAGAGTGCACTCAGCAGGTAGCTCCACCTCATCTCCTCACTTCACCTCCTCGTTTTGGCCACTACCTCTCCTCAAACAGGAAAACATCTTGTTAACTATGGAAACAAGGTTGCAGCGTACTGAACCCAACTAACCTTACTCCAATCACTTTGCATATAATTTACCCTTTTCCTCTCCTCTTAAGTGCTCGTGGGCCTCTGGTCTTTTATAACAAAATAGATGAGGAATGACGTGTGTGATTTTGTTTGGTATTGTTTGGAAAGTGACACACACCAGGGTTTGACAGAGAGGCACAGCAGGGACTGACTCAAGCCCGTTTGCCCTATAAAGAGATATCGGCATTTTGACCAGAGGGGTCCGTGCCCATCATTAATGACCTTTTCAAACACACAGACTGAATACATTGTATTGAGGCTGCACTGTCAAACCTCTTGCTAGCCTAGGGCTGCTTTGTTCTCTGAAGTGTTCGGGCTGCATAAATCAAAGGTTTAAAGATTTTCATATCTTGCCTTTTAACAACAACACGGGAATGACAGAAGTCGGCATGAATAGGAAAAGTGCTGTTGTGCTGTTCCTGATATTTAAAATGTGTAATTTGCCAGCAGCAATAAACAAACACAGATAGATGTTTAAACTGTTTTTTCTTGAGCAGCTTGAGAGGAGTGTCATTATTTATTAGCAGCTTCCTTCAACTTACAACATATTTACAAGTTTACAGTCTTCGATAAATTATTTAATAGTTTGTTGTAAACATTTACAGGCTTTCCATGAAGAGGGCTAGAGGAAGATTATGATTACTATTTGTATCAAGGAAATCTTTCAAGTTCTATTCTTATTAAACTATTCAAATGAAACTAATTCATTCCACTAACGTGTCACTTTTTCTAATTATGGTAATAATTTCGGCGTTCTTTCAGAGTTTGACAAAGGAAATGAGAACTTCAGCTTCTCTTGATGGGACGTTCTCAAAAATCCGTGGAAAATTCTCTGCAACCATTTACCTCAGAGCTGGCATGTGGATTTTGGAGCTGAAAATACTGAAAGTGATTATGTGCCATGAATGATTATGGGTTAATGCGAACAAAAAGTGACAGTAATAAAGCACCGCAGGATGAACAGACAGACTGACTGGCAGGGAGAGCGAGACACTTCCTCCCTCTGAAGCATTCCTTCCTGAATTTCCATTTCAATCAGCGGCGGCCTCCTGGGAGGCACCCGGCCCGGAGCCTGGGTGGGAGGAGTCAAGCCCCCTCGTTGCCAACAGTGGTTAGCATCGAGCAGCGCAGCCTGACGTCTCCGCATTGTGCTCCTTCTGCTGCTGCTCTCTTTCACACCTGTGAGGAACAATACAGACTTTGCATTGCAGCACGATCCATCTCGCTCTCTCTCCGCTGCTGCCGCCCCTCATCCTTTTGAAAACACTATCTTTAAGCACAATGTGATCACATCAAACTTTTCCCTCCATGCTAAACATGGTTGTGGGAAATTTTGCTAAACTTTGCTTCCACTTTCCCATAGTCATCACTATACTAAGTGGAAAATAACTGAATGCCTCAAACTATAAGGACTCAGTAGATTCTTGTCTGCCCTGCAGGCTCAGTTCCCCTTAGCTCAGTCATGGGTCATTTCAGTTAGTCAGCACACATTGACCTTAGAAATAGAGATTCTATTTAGGGGCGTAATCTAGCCATATAATCTGGGTTAAAAGGTGGCTGCATCTTCCTAAACAATACAGCTGTCTCCCTTATGCATGTGACACGCGTTGCATGCCTGGCTGTGCCGAGGAGTCGAAGCAGCACTTTCTGTCTGTAAGTGGGATGCACTGATGCTCACTGACATAAATAGGTCCTGCATATTTGGTAACACATCGCCTGGATATATTTGGATGCGTTGTGATAAAACCTCTATTTGCTCTCTCTCCCTCTCCTTCTCCCTGCAGTTCATATAAGACTATCACAGCTCAAATGTTTTATCTCCTTGTGCAGTGTTACAACTTCTTAAAATTCCCATTGTTTGTACGGGGCCAGTCACACATAATATAATAATAAACCTTTTGAATACAGATGTGCTTAAGAGGAGTGTGGACCGATTGATCAGGAGAAAAACAGGCGAGAGTAAGTGGTTCTCTGTCCCTCCCTTCTATCTCTCATTCTCTCTCCCTACATGCTGTCAATACTTTAAGTAAGATGAAAGGGCTGTTTAGGTGAAATACAATAAAGGCATTTCTGCCTCCGGACCCACTGACTCAGGATCGATGGCTGCCAGGCATGTTTTCCTGTAACTAACATACATGAACATCATTAGAAGATGGAGCTGTCATTAGCCACAATGATTTTCCTTCCATGATTTGAGACCAGCCATGCATGAGGAGAACATTATTTCAGTGAGCTTTGTTGGGCTCCTCACAGTTAATGCTGGAGGTTAAGGGCATTGGCTGAATGTCAGAGAGATGATTCTTCAGAATCACACCCACATTGCACTGGATTATTTTTGTTTGCTATAAGAGCCCCGGCAACGATATCCACAGCTCAACTCCATGAAAAACATATTGATTTATCTGTAATAGACTCAATATAAGATCATGCACACAATGAGCAGCCGCAGGTGTTCCAGCCAGCTAAATCAGATATTCAGCTTTTTAAACATGGTTACTTTTGCCAATTTTGGATTGTGTATGACTTAAATATATAGGCCCGTCATGTCTATTTGTAAAAACTTTCCCACTCTCTTTCAAAAGTCTTTCAATAGCATCACTTCTGACCACATTACGCTGTCAAACATTAACTTTTTTATAATAATAAAAAAAAAAAAGCAGCATGCTACAAATCAAGCTTTCACACTTCTCTCTAGTCTGTGGCTGAGGAACGTTGTGCCAAAACAATTTTGCCTCAGGAGGGAAATCAATATTAGAGGGGAGAGCAAAGACACATGACTGAAAGATACACAAAGCTTCCAACCACACTGCCTTTGAAATGGACTGCACCATCAAAGATGGGAGGGTTTACAAATCCTAATTGTTTTATAGTCTCTTAAACAAAACAAAAAAGACTAATTCAAACAAATAGATTCATCTGTAAAAATCTACACCCCTGTGCAGTTCATCTCAATTTGCTTAAATTCATAGAAGGGTTCATTAGTAAGACTTTGAATGTTTGTATCTATTAATGTGACATAAAGCACTAATTAATGAACAGAGGTGCCAGGGATAAATGTATAAATGTCCTCAAGCAAAATAAGTACTTAACAAATGTATGTGAAAAGTTGATGTGTTTAATAAGTAACTTAATAACAGATTTAATTTCCCTCCCTGGTCAATGCATTCTCACTACCAAGTCATCACACACAGACGCTTGGTCAGGAGCCCTTGGCATCACTTTTTAAGGCACCGGGTACCCCTGTAGCATCATATTTCACTGTGCGGGGGTGCAAGCTCAAGTTAGCAATAATAAATATACAGCACCGGGTTAGCAACAACCAGATATAGTTTCAAAATAAAGCCTGCTGATAACAATAAACTTGTGGTTAAAGTAACCACACAACCACTTTCACTAGCCTGCTGTTAACAATGTGAAGGGAGTACCCAGTGGCTTAAAAAGTGACACCAAGGGGCCTTGACCAAGCGTCCATATGTGACGAATCGGGAGTGAGAACAGGTTGCCCCGGCTGAAAGTCTGCCACCTCTTTCTAAGTGGAGTGATGTGAACATCAGATTGTTTCAGTTTTTCCCAGTGACGATGTCCTAACCTGCTCAGTGCGTCAGCGAACAGACTGAGCAATGTTTGAGAAATCACCTGGTTCTATTTTTGTGAAGTTTGCTTCACGTTTTCCACCTCCAACCTATTCAAATCAGGCAAAACAGGTCAAAATCAATGCTGGTGTGCTTGACATGTCCTTCCCCCCTCCACTTAGCAGTCAACATGGATGACAAAAGATTAACAAAGCGGAAAAGTGGCACATCATGTAAGATCCTCAGCAACCTTTCAATGAGGATATCCTCAAAATGAACGAGTCAGACAAAAAGTAGCTTAACTTAGAAAACAGCACTTAACTTTATTAACTTGCAGAAAGAGAAATCACAAGCAGCACCAAAAAAAAAAAAAGAAAGAAAGAAACTCATCCCCTCGTCATGCTCAGACATTGCTCATAGTGTATTTGAACAACTCTTTGCACTCCATCTGGCACAGACAAGCGATGTGGTCCTGCTGATTGGGGCTCTGATCAGAAAATGTGTTGTTCAAGAGGGTGATTACAAACAACATCGTGTACTTTGGAGGACTTGCTTAAATGTTTTAATGTAATGACCTGTTCCTCTTCTGCTCATTAAATAAAACTTGACTCTGTTAGAAGATGCATAGTAATTTTAGACATTTCTGTTCCATAATCAAATCAAGAAGGCTGGACAGGTGTGACGACAGAAGATTAACCAGCTTGTTTAGTTTAAAAGGCCCATCCAAAGAACATGTGGTTGGCGAGAACATGATGCATTTACTCATATTAGAGAGCAGAATTAAAGGCTTTCTTAAACACAGCTCTGCTGAAAAACAATGCTGTTTGATTTTGAAATTTATACAACAATAGCAAATTTACAGCAGTTTGCCATATGTGTTAGCAACTGAAGCTCCAGTCTACTGGCATCAGTCTCCAAGCCACCATCAGTTGGCAGATATGAAGCAATGAGATGGAATGACTTTGGTTCAACATTGGTGTGAATATCTGGTATCGAAGCTAAATGTTTGTTAGTCTGTTGCTGTCAAGTCTAGCTCATTGTATGTGTGTGTGCATATTTTACTGTGCATATGGCTGGGCACATTTTGCTCCTGTTTATGTCAATTCTCCATTGTGTTACTATGTTTTTGTGTGCACATTCTGTGTGCAGATATGCTTACAACACACAATTCCTCCCATTATTTCCCTTTCAGCTGGCAACAGAAGACATCTCAGGAAAGCATATGGCTTTTAAGTAAACCGAGCAAGTGTTTGATGTGTAAATGTGTATTCCAGACATGTAAATAGAATGCTATCAGCTTCTCAGCATCTGTCTGTCAGAGTTTTGACTTGTCACCAATGTTCTTCTTCTTCATCTATGCGCACTTCTCTTTTATATGCCTTTCCTTTCTGCCTTGACAAGAAAGCAAACTGGCAAGTGTAGCCTGAGGCAGAGCAAGTGAGCCTTTGTTTAAAAGGTTATACATCTGTGCTCCTGCTGATAGTGAATTCACAAGCCCAGTGGCTTAGCAACTGTTTGAAATTGTTTCATCTAGGACAAAGTGATCACATCTGCAGCTGAATGTGTCAAATAAGGGGTAAAATTATAGGCTAGACATGTTCAGTCTTGTCGGCTATGAAACAGCTCAATACCTAAGATTAATTCCTATAAATACACACACGCACATGCATCTATAGAAAATTTGAATCCTTTACATTATTAATAGTAATAATACCCTGCAGAAATACTACACTACAAGTCAAATCTGTTTTACCGTTATATATGATGTTTTAACTACTTCATATACTATTGGGTCGTTTGATATATCGCATTGCATTCTGTTCTATAAGATCATCATACTTCTGCAGTGTCGTTGTCCTGTAGGAACCACATATCTTTTAACATTTTCAAGCTAATCCAAGAGGCCTTTTAAAATAGTGACAAATTTGGGGATACATGCTTTGATTGAACAGGAAAGTTATGAAAAATTGTGATCTGAAAAGTAACTAGTAACTAAAGTAGAAGCAGAAAGTTGCACAAAATTGAAATATTCAACTAAAGCAGCTCAAATTCATACTTGGTTTGTACTTGAGTAAGTGTACTTTCATCGTTGTAAATAGGATTATTTTTTATCAAAAGAGTCTCAGAAGCATATGTGTCATAAGCACACATATTCATATATACTGTACGCACACATGCAGGAAATCCATTCATGCTATACATGCACAGCACCAACAGCATACGTACTGCACATTAATGTGCCCTGGTGCTCAAACTGACATTTGGCTTTGACATAACTTCCTTAAAGTCCTTTCACAAATGCTCTTCCTCTGCAGGTTGGAAAGGTGGCAGTAAAAAGTTTGCTTCTTCTTCTTCTTGTTCTTCGAGAAGGGAAATAGCCACAGAATACTCATCATAATGCACTTCCACTCTCCATCTGTGCCTTCAGTGTGTGCCAAACAAAAAAGCCACGGCAGAGCAGTTCCCCTGACCAATGAATGAGCATGAGGTTGCTCTAAAATGCACAAACCAACCAACACAATCCTGCTTATCAGATCAACAGAGTAGGAACATGCTGGACTGACAAGGGAGAGGTGGATTATGCTGCACAAGAGATATGAGTGTTCTGTGGATGCCTTGATACTTTTTCTGCAATGAAAACTTTAACTATTGGAATTTACTGTAACTGAGACGACCTCAAGCTGACTGCAGCATCTGTTTTCTATCAAATTGCAAACTTCAAATATTTTACATTCAAGATTCCAGATACACTAATAGATGGAATATCACTTTAAATTACAACCTATGAAATAATGACGTCTGCTGTATAGTTTCCATACACAGTAAAGCTTCAGCATTCAGATGTTCAGAGCTGTGAGAGCGACTGCAGCAGTTGCTCAGCTTTTAGTCAAAGGAAATGTATAAAGCAGAAAAAAACATCATATTAACTACGTCTTTATTGTCCCTACAGGCAGCCAGGCCTAGTTTTCAATATTTTAAATATTTCACACAACCATGTTTCACTTTTAATATTGAGGACACTGTTCCTTGGTCTTACACACACTCACACACACACACACAAACTGCTGACATTTAAAAGAACATGAGTGAAAAGAAATTGTACAGTTCAATTCTGAATTCCTTATTATTCATGGGCATCTTTCTGTACACCTTCCAGCAACGGAACTACAGCACACTGTCAAGCTTTGCACAACCTCAATATGTTTCCTCGTTTCTTTAGCTTCTCTGAATACTTGTCACTGGTTCAAATAATATTTATACTGAAAACAGAAAGAACGCCACTTTAATTCCCTCGGGACCTGCAGTGTATGCTGCGTGTGTTTGTAGTGCTTGAAGAACAAGATTAAAAACATATAAGTATGTCTTGTGTTCCTGCTTTTAAACACTTTCTGTTGTAAAACACAGCCTTTGGAAATAGCCCCACATGAGCAGAACCCCTGCTGGGTGATATGAAAACCATCTAAAGGTCACAGCCAGCCAAACTTCCCTCTCTCCCTCCAGAGGTGCCGCTGCACACTGATGTTGCCACCACCGGTATTTACCCAAAACCCAAAACATTTGTTCATTTCATTTGTGGCTTTTAGAGGAACTAAATATCCCAGAGATGTTTAGCTCTTTCCAATGTCTGATCTTACCATGAGCTCATTAAAAATGCATCATCTGCATTCCAGCTTTGGCTGATGGACAACTGCTTATCTATCTCCCTCTCTCTACCATCTGAAGGAATTAAAAAGTTGCTATTAACATGACTAATTCCGCCCTCAAGGGCATTTGTTTACAGGCCTGCAGTACGACGGCAACTTGTCAGGATACACTCATCAGTGGATACAGAATGTTTACGTACGGTGATGGATCACCAGCAGGGTGTGGTCGTGTGAACTGTACCATGAACTTAAACCAGGACAGTAAAAATGCAATTTTAAGTATTAATTAAGTATTAATGGTATGTGTAGTTACAATAGTCGTCATGAAGTCCTGTGGGGACATAGTTGTATGAAGATGGGCTTTAGATTACATTTCCGAGTGTCAATAGATGACCTGACAGCGAGGGGTAAATTGGGGTCAGCAATAAAGACTAAAAGTCTAAATCCATGCTGGCAGCTGTACTTAGGCACCGCAGTGCTTTGAGATAAATGCTAATGACAGTTTGATTGCATCCTCACTGATGTTTAGCAGGTTTATAGTGTTTATCATCTTAGTTTAGGGTGTTAACGTGCTAATTAACACTAAACACAAAGTACAGATGGGTCTTTGGTGCAGGCATTTGCTCATCCGCTACAGTACTTCACCAATGAATATTTTGACCTCATGATGGCGCTATATGAAATGTTACAGGATGACAAAATAATTCCAATTCACGGACCAAAGTTATTGACAATTCATCCAATAATTGTGGAGATATTTATTCAGAGACAAAAATGTAACCTCAGAGTGGCACTAGAGGAAAAATAAGAGGATCATCAAAATCATTCTGATCGACTGGGAAGCACAAATCTCTGAGCAAAATTCGTTCTAATCCTTCTTTTGAAAGTTTCAATATTTCACTAATTAAGTGAAAAGTTTGACCTGGTGTTGTGCTCGATGTCTGCACTAAATGTCACAACAGTTCATCCAGTAGTTGTTGAGGTAATTCAGTCTGATTCAAAGTGGTGGACCCATCCACTGGCCGACCAGCACACCCATCTATTCAGCCAGGCTTCTCAGTAACCTCTGGATTTTGACTGGGAAATGCTTCTGTTGGAGCAATTAGCTTCAAACTGGTGGTAAGCCTGATAAGTAAACAGTTCAAGTTCAATACAGATCAAGGCCCACCTACATCTGTCAGTGTGCGTGTGTGTACTTGTACGCCCTGCATAGTGAGTTTTTTAACCCACAGTGGGGATATTTTTGGAAAGTGGAGACATTTTGTTGAGTCCTCACAACTTCAAAGGGCTGTCTGAAGGTTAAGACTTGGTTTTAAGTTTTGGGTTAGAATGAGGTTTAGGTTAGGGTTAGGCATTTAGTTGTGATGGTTAAGGTTAAGGCAAGGAAAGGCATCATGTCAATGAGGGTCCTTACGAGGATATAAGTATGTGT
The DNA here is from genome assembly GCF_051107435.1 of Chaetodon auriga. NCBI lineage: Eukaryota > Metazoa > Chordata > Actinopteri > Chaetodontiformes > Chaetodontidae > Chaetodon > Chaetodon auriga. The sequence continues at coordinate 6,470,575 of NC_135075.1, read as the reverse complement.
GTTTGTGTGTATGTGTGAGTGTGTGTGTGTGTGTGTGTGTGTGTGTGTGAGAGAGAGAGAGAGAGAGAGAGAGAGAGAGAGAGAGAGAGAGAGAGAGAGAGAGAGAGAGAGAGAGAGAGAGACTCCGATTTCAGTATTGATATCACACATTTCACACACCAGGCACCAAACTGTCTGAACACTTTAAAAGAAGCCTCTTGCAGCAATAAAGTCTCTGTCTTATGCCAACAGAGACTCATACTCAACCAATCAATGACCTACTTTCTAATTGTTTGAAAAGCTTTTGTTGCACCGCGCGAGGGATGGAACTATATGCCTCTGACATCAGCTCTGCGCAAATACCTCCTCCTTTATTTGGCATATCTCTGGTTGTTTATTCACCTTCTTCAGGATCATCTCACCAAAGGATCCCAGGTCAAAGGTCTAAGATTGAATGTTGAAGGATTAATAAAACAGTGGAGGGCAGGGAACTCTTCCCACGTCCTCGTGCTGTAGCATCCATAATACATGACCCACTATCAAGAACCATCACAGCTGAGAGCGACAGACTTGGTATGGCATGCTGGTCATTCCAGGTCACAAATCCAGTAATCTATATTTCAGGAGTTCTCTTGTGTTGGCGAAGCCCCTCTGTTGTTTATGATGAGTTATAAAAGATTCCTTTTTGTTTTCTTCTAGACTTTTTTAATCTTGGTTTTAAGTGCCTTATCAATCTTTCATGCGAGCGGTTCTCCTGTCTTTTGTGTGATGGCTTTGATGTTAGCCTGCACTTTCCCTACCTGAATCCCATGTATTTTTGATATCCTCTCTGACAAGGAGTTCTGTATTCAAAATTCCACATTGTATTGTCAAAAGCATTACTTTATGATGATAAAGTCCTGTTGATGCAAAGAATGACAACATCCAAGGAATCCAACACTCACAAGAAGACACTGAATCAGATAAATCACCTAAATCAGGTAAATCGAGGTCAAAAACCCCAATTTCACAGCACTTGCCTTGCCTTTTAAAATAAAAAGCAATTTTCACAGCATGTTAAAGTTTCTAGCCTGAAAGTTTCGATAACTTATTACTACTGAAGGGATGATCATACTGAGACTGATAGGCAAATATTGCAGTCGTAAATTGTAGTTCATTTGTTCGGTTTAAGGATGGATGCACCACGACCATGCAGCGCCAAGGCTGTTCGCTGCTCCAGGCTCACGACGCTCAGGCTGTTGGAGGAACAGCACAGAGTAGCGCAGGGTCAGGTGGGGGTATCATTAATTAAAAGCATGTGCTCCATGGAAGCGCCTCTCTGCAATGCAATAAAACAAGTTTATGGGCCTCCGCTGCCCACATTCTTTTCCCCCACTTTTCATCTCTATGACAAAATGCCCTCTCCCTGGTCAGAGCATAACTCTCTGCCCACTGACAGCTCCAGGATTACGACTGTGAGGAAGAGGGTGAGGGTGAGAGGGAATGGGAGGTAACAACTAGGCTCCTCAAAGTCATCATGGCAGCTGTAGATTACAGAGTATCCTCTCGCTCACTCTTCTTGGCAGGCGGACAGCGTGCAACAGCATGCATGTTGATCAGATGTGGGAGAGATGAGGGAGAAAGGACGGCGGGACAGGATCGTATGGCCTGGGCCCTGGGAGGGAATGCCACCTGATCCCACAGCTGCCGGTGCAGCCCAGGCGCCTCTCACGCTCAGACTCAATAGGTGGAGACAGGAAGGGCTGGCGTGAGGTGAGTGATATGACTGGAGCGTTAGCTGTGTTTCCATCAGCTCTTTGTGTCTGTGGTCACACCTCAGTTGCTCATGTTGTGGTTGTTTCTGGAAAAGCTGCTCACATCAGTTCTATTACCCCTGTCGAAAGTCATCACATTTGTTGTGCTTATCCTACTTTACCAAACAGTCAGTGCACAATCTGCTGCTATATGGCTTTCATTTGCTTACAGCTGTAAATGCTAGAACACGCATTACTGCAGTCATCAAGTCAGTTAACTAACCCAATTATGTCAACTTCACAGCTAGAAAGTTTGCTAACATTAGCCATCATAAGCTACACGCCAAACCAGACTAAAAGCTTAACTACACCTTGAAAGCACCACAGCAGCACTAAATGTATGTATTGTACATGATCAGATATGTGAGTGAAAATCAGAGTGTGAAAATACTCAAATGATTTGCTTTGAAGAAAGCAGTGAGTGACATTAGTGTATCATATAATGTGGCTTTGATTTAATTTATGATTGTGCATGCAGCCACTCCTCTGTCCGCTTCTCTTCAGCTCTCTGTGTCAGTGTTTCTCACACACATACATACACACACACACACACACACACACACACACACACACACACACACACACGGACTCAGAGGCAGCAGCGAAAAGACTTGAATAATAACGTTTTACTCAAGTTGACAACAACTACGCTCTTTACTGTAAGTGCAATAAAAGCTTTGTGAGCAAGAAGTCAATAAGAGTAATTGCCTAAAACACCTATTAAACATGCATAAACGCAATGAGGTGCACTCGTTAGGCTAAGACCAAATTGTTATAGACAAACTACAATAAAAACTGACTGTATGTAGCTTGACGGTTCAGCCTGATTTGCCACCTGTCTTAAAATGTAACAAATTTTTTTTGTAGTCTTTTGTAGACCCCCACCCCCAAAATAGCACACCTCACTGATAAACTGAGTTAACTGAGTTTGCTGTTAGATGTGAATACATTTGAATCATGTTTAGAATTTGCTCCATTTTCAAAACAGTAATTGGAACATGGATTTTTTTAGTAGTAAAAAAGAGCTGGTAGGAGTGTTAATAACACAGGACCGATAATTCAATAAGAGTAGACCTAAATTCCTTGAATAATTTGATGGCAGAGCAAAATTAAAGCTGACGTCAGGTCTGCTCTTTCCTCAGATAGCGTTTCACTTCAGTTTCCCCAAAATAAGTAAGTAGGCTACAGGTATTTTCAGGTGTAAGTAAATACTTAATGAACTACTCATCATCTGCTGCTATATAAAAACACTTCTTTTGGTTGAATTAAGTTCTCACTAAGTCGTATCTCATTTTCAGGTTGTCTAAAACCCTAACCCTAATTTCAAAAGTCTAAAAAGAATATAAGTGATGCATTAATGCAGCACAATGTATTCCTGTCCTGTACATCTCATTCTTCAGGGATCTGGATCTCGGAGTTCAGTCAAGTTTGCCCTGTGTCTCATACATGCTGTGTGTTTAATGTTTTAAAAGGTGATGCATAACGTTATAAATAACTCTGGGGATAGCTCTGACCACGTAACTGCTGTCACATCAGATAACTTCTATTTTGCATATTGTCTCATTACTGAAGAGAAAAGTGCCATCCGCATTCATTCTGTGGTCGCGGTCATCAAAAGACATATCTCTCCAGCTTCTCTCAACTCCTATTGGAAAAGAGAACACACAAGCAGTCCAAGCTAACCAATCACAGTTCTTCTTCCTTCACATGGTATATCAGCAGCAGCCATAGCCCCTTTGTGTAGTTAGATTTCACGTGTGCAGGCTTCATATGCCATAACCCTGTAAACAAAACTATCAATACAGCTTAAAGGTGTAGTCACATCCAAAAGTAGCTCACCAAAATACACGTGTGTCTTTACAAGACATGTGGCCCTGTAGTAGCAAATGTCATCCGTGTATTGAATTCAGTCAGGGTGCGTCCTTCTGCTCAGGAATTCAACTTTTCATTTAAAAGTGATTAGCCTTTCACAAGTTACATAGCTTGCTCCAAAGCTACCTCAGCCAAGCGTTCACGGACAGCAGCGCCATGTCAGCTGTCTCAGGTGAATTATATAGTCGACTTATCGTCATGGCAGCGCTGTCAAGTCCCATGACATTCTCTGGTCCACAAGTTCAGGCCAGGAAAAAAAGAAAAAAAAACAGATGTCAGTCCGCTCTCCGCATCACGTTGACTAGAAAATATCAAATTTGTGTTACACATGACGTGTGACGAAAATCAGGAGAATCAGAATCAGGAGGCTTTTCAGCTGCAGTGTGAATGTGCCCTTGTCTTTCCATCTGTCTATCCTGGCTCTCTGTTCCCTCTGTTGGCTGTGTCTGTCTGCCTGTTTCTGTCTGGGCCTGTCACCTTTCCATCATTTTCTCAATGTCTCTTTCTCCCTCCACTGGTTTCCTTCACTGTCCTGTTTGAACCAATTTCCTTTGCTCGTCCGCTCTCTCTACCTTCTCCTCCCTCTCTCCTTCCCTCTTAACACCATCATTTTGTCCCTTCAGAACCTGGCTCTCCTCCTCCCAATCCCAGATGGATTAACATACATTACACATTTCACAGTGACTCTGTAATAAAAGACTGTATTCAGCTTGTTTCTCAGAGAGCAGAAACCAGTGTGCTCATCTCCCCAAGGTCAGGACAGACCTGAATAGCCCACCTTAATTCATTTTGGGGGTGTGCCAGTACTTTGGCATGCCGTCTTTGCATCGCCTAGTGGCCCAGGTGTTGCTTTTAGATTACACTGTGTGCTCACACAAGCAAAGAGAAGGTATGTAATCAGGTTAGCTGAATAAAGAGACACGGCTCCTCACCCTCTTCATAAAATTACAGCCATTGTCAACACTCGGGGCCATTTGTCCCCAAGGCTCTCTGACGAGCAATGTGAAGCCGTGTTTGACTGCATCTGGCTGTGAGTGAGTGAAGGTGGACATGACGGCGTGGCAGCGGGAGGTGCGCTGAGGTTGGAAGTGACAGGAGAGCAGAGGGACACGACAGCAAAGGTGAGAATAACTAGCCCAATCACCCTCACAACATGCAAAAGACATGCCGTCAGACACCATGTCACAACTCGCCCAGACCTTCTTCTACCCTCCAGGAAAGAGCTCTCTGGAGACATCGCGCAGACAGCAGAGCATCTGCCATTATCGCCAAATTTAGTTAGGATTCCCTCGTTGCCCCATCACTGTCCCGTCTGTCTGGGTTACGCAACGCCGCAGCAACACACGCAGATATATTACAATTCTCATCGCTGTCTGTCTGTCTATTAGGGAAATCACTCAAACAAACTGGAGCGCTGCCATTTCACACCATGACCTCGCCACCCACGATCCAAAAATAATTAATAGTGCTGTAGGAAGAGCAGGCACACATCATTAACTTTCATCACGGTGTTTCTGTGGGTGAAAACGAAACAATCAATGAGAAATGCCTCATAAAATCAGATCTGAGGACAGTAGCACATGGAAACACAGCAGTCTGTCTTTCTCTGCCTTGGGAGATCGGGGAAATGGAATTATTGATATTGGCCCTGAGCTTGTACTTGCCATTCAAAAATATATTGAGGTTGAATTACAAAGTACATTTGTGAATTAGCGCGCGGGCTAGCTTCTGTTCCACTCGCTTCTGTAACTCAATGCAATCTCTCAATCATTTTTTCATCTGTCTTTCTGAACAAATTGAAGCGTGCTCCTGAGATTTGCTTTGCATGCAGACTCTACAGCACTTGGTAGTTAAGCACCAACTTTCACTGCGGGTGTTACGTCATCATAATTTAGTTTTGTCCACATCTGAGGAATTTGCCAAAACTCTCTTCTAAATTTTCTTTCCAGCAGTTCGCTGTAATCTCTGCTGTCTGAAAGCCTTTACGGCGTTCACCGAGCCCTAACTGAGATGATGATTCAAGGCAGGAATCTGGTGTCAGCCCAGGCCAGTCTCCACTCATTCACAGCAAACAGTTCTTTTGATGAAATGTTTTCTTCTGTTTGCTGTTTATGCCAGTATCTTATCTTTTAGTTACCTCACTACACACAAAAAGCTGCTTCAGAAAACATCGAACATAGTTCAAAAGATTTTTTTCTGGTTTCATTTTGCGTTTTTAAAGAGGAACTTCACACTGGTATTTCTTTTATCCAGTTTAATTAATGATTCTATTCATTTCTTGCCCTGTACAAATAATTGGCTCGGGTTCAGTTCCAGCGTGAGCCCTTTGCTGCATGTCATCCTCTTTCTCTTATGCCTTTCCCATGTCTCTCCAGATGTCACCACGTAATAAAGCAGAAATGGAAACAAATTAGTCTGTAAAAAAAAAAAAAAATGTGGTGATGTTAGTGTCTGATATTGTTTTGTGGGTAGAGTTGCACTCATTTCATTTTTTCTCTGGATTTTGCTCAAATTGAGGCTGAAAACCAAGTAAATGCTCTCTGTGATATTTATTTAATTTCTATCCCCATCTTCCTGTTTTACCACACAGGAAAGTGCCAGGTTGTGTGAGGTGGCCATTACTCAGGTAGAGACATGCATCTGCAACATTAAGCCTCATTAAACTTGGGGATGTTCAGTTTAGGCCACAGATGTTCAACAGCGCTTCCCTTTTCCCACTGCACCATGTGATCACATGAGCAGAGACACGCGCTCACAGGGATTTGTTTTGTGTATGGAAATCAGGTGTGGAAAAATCTCCTTTGCATCTATGCATTTTTTTCAATGTTTTAGCATTAATGCTCACTCAATCAACTGTGAAAACACTATTGTTTAAATGTAAAAGAGCGTGATTTCCATTTGGTTATTGCTCTAAACATGTGCTGCATAAGGCATCCCGAATTATGCACATAAGCACAAGATCTGTATGCAAGCACCACACACCCAGAGCAGCACAGTAATTGCTTTTATGTAATAAAACTTTTGCCCCCAAAGTATTTCTTCTCCTTGTGTATACAGTGACCCAAAGTTATCAACTGACAACCAGACCGGATCAGGAATTAGAGATGAATAACACAAATCAGCTTACTCACAAAAACACAAAAGGTCTGGCGAATACAGAGAGGCGCTGTCAGCACTTTGCGAGAGGCGGCGGCAGGAAACGAGCTCCACTGACAGCGTAAATCATAGATCAGTTCATTAGCAAAATGGCACTGATGGATTTACATTGGGGTCAGAACATTATCAAGCGCCTGGAGGATCCTGACTCTCTTCTACAACCTTGTGAAATGTTTCGGCGCTCTATCCTTTTTCACTCAACATTTAAATTCGCTGTTCCACACCTCAGGCACAAGTAGAGGAGATTTACGTCTAAAAAAAAAAAAGGACCAAGAATGAGAGAGTCTCTCTCCCATTCAAAGTATAACATTCAAGCTCATAGCATAACACAAAGAAAAGGAATATTAACATACTTCCATACATAGCAGTCGTATTTGCGTTGTCACAGTGACATCGCCTCTAATGCCGTCACATAAAGGTCCGCATTAAATCTCCATAGAGAGCCTATAAGTGACCAAACAACACTGTACCAGAGCCAAAGCAAGCAACAAACTGCATGTCTGTGAACTGCCAACACTAATACGCCTGTCTGATTTCATAAAAGCAAAGGAAGTTGTGCAGAGGCTGATTGGGCAGCACTGTTCCTCCTTACAAGAATGCTCAGGGCTTGTGAAGTTTGCACGTTATTCCTGCATTTATGTATCAACAGGTGTGAATTTCAATGTGCCTTTTGCCCAAAGCGTGCTGCTAGAGGTCTCTGATGATCCGGAATAGGTGAGTCAGACAGAGGAAAACTGAATGAATGAAACACGATCACACAGTCAATCATAATGTGAGACTCATATGTAACAAGCCAGTTATGATTCAATCATGGAATACAGAATTGTTCATTAATGATTTGTGCCCCAGGAAAAAGCCTGATTTTGTTATGGCAGGCTCTAAGTCACAGAATACTTTCCTGCCTGTGCAAACGTTCCTGTCTTTTCTTCTCTGGCATCAATTACCTATGCCTGGAGACCTCCTTTCTGAAAGTCAGAAAGGGCATTCGTGTGGTGTGCAGAAACTCTTCAACAGGATTCTATTTCTTTTGTAAAGTAAAACATAATGGCCTCTGATCTTTGAGCCATTCTTTGACTGTTTTTTTTTTTTTTGGTGGTGGCAGTTTCCTATAGGTCACGCCTGGCAGTGACTGACACCTTTAATTCCCGTGCTTGAAGTTACATTTGTTCACAGCTGAGTGCTTACACGGCCACTGTATTATAATGATTTTGTTATTTATAATAGACTGTCACCTGTATCTGAACCCAACATGTAATATCATTCAGACGCCCTGAGGGGATGTGTGCGTCATTGGCTGTTTCAGAGCTGTCCAGTGATGACTGTCTGTCTGCTGCTGAGGGGCTGTGAGGTACCTCTCACAGAGTTTTTTTTTTTTTTTTTTTGTCAGAGCAGCAGCAACTGGCCGCTGCCTGCTGAGAGCGACTTAGTCCACAGAAGGTCAAGTAAAGGTGAGGCACTAGTCTCTTTGGCCCTGTCATCTGCTTTACTACTGTGTGAGGAGTGTATTCCAGGCTCTGCTCTCAGTCCACCGGACTAGAATGAGTGTCACTCCCCTGAGAAAAGCTGTCATGGGCAGGAAATGTGTTCTGTGAGGACGAAGGCACAGTTCCCACAACCGCTGACCAACAGCTGACACACAGAACCGTGAAGAAATGAATGGGATCGAGAATTGGAGCAGCAAAATGGTGATCCCTCTTAATTAGACCGATTAAGGTGAGAGGGGTTTTATCAAATCGTGTGGCAGGTGGTTATTAGACATGAAATACATTCTTGAACACTGCCTCCATCAAGACCTGGAAGAGCCACAGAATCACAATTACACACCTGGAGAATTCTGCAAGCAATCACTAAACATGATTAAAAACCATTAAATTTGAGGTGGTCTCCATGAATCTTAATTCATCACTATTGTGGTGCTTTTTATGATCTTTAAGTGGCTTTAAAGGTCCAGGTCCAGTGTGTAGGATTTTGGGTGTTCTATTGGCAGAAATGGAAGGTAATCTTCAAAATTATGTTTTCATTCATGTATAATCACCTGAGAGTAAGAATCTTCATGTTTTTATCTTATTATGAGCTCTTTATTTCTACAGTGGGAGCGAGTCCTCTTCATTGACACACCACACTGGCAATACCTCACAGTGATTCATTTACCTGCATTAACTATGTTAAGTTAATTAACATAGTTAATGCAGTAATAAGCATTAACTGACAGTTAATTAACAGTTAACAAATGTGACTTATACTATCTACTAATGGTGTTCATGTTAACAAAGGTATTAATTATGTATGATTTAACATTTTCTAAATATGCTATTAACATTAATTAATTCAGTAATAAGCATGAACCAATTTATTTCACAGAATAATAAGCATAAAGTAACTATCATAAGTTAATGGAAAGACAATCATCACCCTTAAAACAGAAAAAAAAAAATTCTGTGAATGACATGACTCACCCATGCGCAATTAGTTGGTATCTTTATTAACATGTAAATGTACATACATAATACACAATGTGTGTGTGTGTCTGTGTGTGTGTGTGTGTGTGTGTGTGTGTTATGAGCTGGTTAAAGGGCTGCTCCAGCAATTTAGTATTGCATTTTCCTAAAATTTGGTTTCTGCTAAAAATTTAAAAACCAAGTATGACATCATCAGGGTTTTGAAAGCTCCCTCCATTACTGCAGAAGACATTACAGAACTCTTTTCATTGGCTGAATATGACTCCTCATCCAACATATTTTCATGTGCACTCTGAAGCTAGTATTTTAGTGTACACTGGAAGAGGAATTGTGGTGGCAAAAAACAAGGAAAATTTATAGATTAAACTGGTAATTTCATTTTATTATTAGCAATAACCTGTAATAACAAATATAGTTTGTGTGCATCACACTGGACGGCAGGAAAAGCACTGCACTGAGCACAGTGCTCCGTACAACCAGAATGTGTTAGTCATCAGCTCTTATCAATACAAAGTACTGGCTTCCAGCTTTTTTAGAGGGGTTCATGCTCAATGGTGTGTTTGAACAATATGAGGCCACGGTGAGGCCATGCTTTGCAGGTCATTCCTTTTTCTGCTGGTAAGGATTCATTTTAAAAAAGAGAGATTAAGAGAAATCATGCTGGTGGCAAGCAGGCTTTGGTATTGCAGGGGGTCACCTGAGGCAGTGTGAGGCAGAAAACTTTCCCTCTTGTGTTCTTGGAAGGTTATCATTGAACCACCACCCTGCTGCTGCCGCTGACTGTTAAGACTTGGTCACCAGCTGACAAGGAGGAGCTTTCAGAGGAGACTCAGTGGTAATAAAGTGTTACACCGGAAACAGGCTCTGTCCTCTGTTGACTAGAAACACTGAGTGGCACAAATCCAAACAGGCCACTGAAGCAGATGGAGCTGCGAGCAGGACCTCTCTGTCTCATCTGTAGGGAAGTTGTGTTCAATCATGGCTGTCTTGTACAGACAGTGGTCCCAGCCAAGACACAACCCACGGTTCAGGCCATGTCTTGGGCCAAAATATTCAACTGACACAAGCAATAAGCAATTGTTTTTCCTGCAGAGAGGGAAAACTTACCTGCTAACAGGCACTCCAGCAGAGTCACGTTGCTGCCAACTGACCCTGCTGCATGTCTTGCATCCTGTTGGTGTCTCCTGTTGACCCTTCTAAGGCGATCATGTGATTGGCAGGCACCTGTGCTGACTAGTGGCCTGAGTCTACGCAGGCTGGCCCTTTTGCTCGACTCTCTCTCCCTCCATCCTGCTGCAGCAACGCCTTTGTGGCATTCTGGCATTCATTTATTCCAATAAATTGATATGCAGTAGACTTCTCTTCTCTGTTCTCTATGATGTATATTTTATTCACATATTTCACTATCTATTAATGACATTGCTTCGTGGGAATGGGACGCAGATTAAGATGGATGGTTTCTGACAGCCTGCTGGTCAGAATCAGGAAACATCATCACACTGAAGATCTTTCCCCCACCAGCCAACGGATGGAAGTACCTTGAGGTCAATCAAAGAGGTCCTTATATCTTAAAACCCCAGGTGGACATACTACTATGCATTTGTGCTGCCACATAAATTTGCCTCATATAGCTACACGCTTGTTTAGAAATTTACAGTAATACAATGTTTATATCAAGTGTTCCCACACAGAGTCTGGACAGACGGTTAAAAAACTCAAAACAGACTTTAAGTACACATTGAAAGACATTGATTTCTTGCACTTTCTCGGTAAATCTGAAAGATAAACACCTCACATAATCAATACCATAAACAACATACACATCCATAATTCATGATGAACATAAATCCGAAGCCACTGGGTTTAGAACTTCTGAGATGGTTTTATACACTGGTTTGTTCTGCAGTGCTCATAGCTGTACGTACATTATGTATTTTTGTTTATATGTGGAGCATGGGGATTCATATATTCAAGAATGGGTGGCTGTATATGTATATACACACACACACACACACATATATACAGTATATGTGTGTTTGCTCTGTACTGGAGTTGGAGAAAAGTGCATTGGAAGCAGAGTGGTAGAGGCGAGGGCAACATGACAGCACGCTTGGCTTGTTCAGCTGGTGACCCCACTCATCACCTACCTCCAGGCTCTCCCTCCTCGAAAAACAATAGAATCATTTTCTCTGCTTCTCCACGCAGAGGGCTGTGGATTGGCAGCTGCCCAAAAATATCCAAGTTTAATAAAGTAGCTGTACGTGGGAGACCTGGCGCGTATTGCCAAAATAAAGGCACTGAGTGCCAGATTTAGCACCATGAAAGGTTCGCAAACATTCAGATTTGTGTAAGCTTTGTATTGGTGTGGGGGTGTGTACATGGCATGGGATCATTTCAGTCATACTTGCATTGTAGTGTATATTAACATAGGGATTATGCCGTTTTGCCATTCCTTAATCCATTTCTTTTTTGGAAGAACAATGGCAAAACACTCCTAAAAGGAAGAAGTGAGTATCTGATATTTTGGCCTGTATTTACGTTGATGCTTCATGTATACCAAGGTGTTGGTTCTGTTTTATGGTATTATATGTTGTAATCGTGCCTGAGATGGACTAACTACTATGCTTTTATGAATTATGAATACACAGATACCCTGGAAGTAACACATTAGTTGCATGCAATGAGACAATATGGGCCTATGGAAGCACAATAAAAATAAAACCAGGGAGTTACTTCTTATGTGCTGTTTTTATTACCCCGCAGGCCCTGCTATGTGCTCTAAAAGGTTTTACTCCTATAGCATCCCTTTGGTTGCCTCAGATGCATTTTATGTTGCATATTAATTACAACTGGCTTCATATAGATTAACTGATGAGGTATTGTTTGAAATTGTGTAGCAACTTGCTTCACATATTCACTTTCCATGATAACATATTGCAGGGTAAGAATTATAGACTCACTGGCTCCACAGGAATTCACGGTTAAACTGCAAATCTAATAAAGCAGAAAAAAAAAAAATGTGTCTACATTATCCCACACAATGGGAGAAAATTTGTTCTGTTGTCACATCATCTGAACCGCATGGCACAGTCTTACAATGGCACAGTCTACTGAAATGTCAGCCCTTCGCTAGAACGAGGGCTGAGTTGGCATGAATAGAAAAAGCTGAAAAATGGAGGCAGATAGAGTGAGAGGTGGAGCATGAGTGGGAGGGGTAGGGGCGGGTGCACAAACACAAAACAACATTAAAATGATAGAACCGCACTGGAATCCAATTTAGAGGCCTAATCAGAGCAATGCTAAACGAGAGAGATGAGCAGAGCTGAGGTGGAACGGCGTGTCTGATGAGATTCTGTGAGCACACATCAGCATCCATCTTGCCCTGTGTCATGGATAAGAAATACTGCATGCTTGGCTCTAAAAATCTCAGAAAGGTGGCAAATCTGATGTTGTCAATACAAAGGGTCCATTGATATGAATCAGGGATTTGATTATACACTGTCAGAGAAAACGTGCAGTAGAATTGTGCTTTTGCTGCAGCAACCTTAGACATAAAATAGCCTTTCCTGTAAGTCGGTTTCATGATCCTATTATTTGAACCTTCAAAAGTACAATAATTTCCCCAAAATGTTCCTTTAAACAGCACACGTCACATTAAGCACAACTGAAAAAATAAATGTCTCACCTTTTCCCATTTAGTCCTACTTCTGACAGATTTACAAAAGCCAGTTTCGTCTGCAGTCCCTCAGCTTCGTATCCCTAGAAACTATATTCATATTAAATGCTTCCATGTTTCACTATTTAGGTGCAATGCCAGCACAGGAGACTGTAAATTAAACAGCTTTATCAACCGTAATTACAGTCTTTCCCGAACTTAAATCAAGTGTTATGGTGGTGTAACTCTAACCATACCTTAAACTGAATTAAATGTTTTGGTTGCCTACCTCAAATCATACCTAATCCATAGTTTATTTCCATAACAGCTGTCTTTCTCCAACCTTCACATCCCCATAGCTGCTATACAGAGATACTGCAGAAAGCAACAACTTTAAAAATAATGGCATTGGACTTGAAAATGTAATTCTGGGGTTTGCAGAATCGTTCAATGCCAGTGCCCTTTTCCTTTGGCTGGGCAGGATGAAGACAGAACTCAGTGTGTATAGAGCAATCAGTAGAAGTTGCTACTGCTACAACTATGCTGTAGGTTGTGATCCCTCATTGACTTCCCACCGGCTGATTGGGTTTGATGGGGCCAACTCATAAGCACTGCTGCCTGGGGTTGGACTTCGGGTCTCTGTGGGCGAGTGCTTTGTTCCCCTGCACCGACCAGGCTGCCTGATCAATGTGCTCTCTAACTGACTCCACTAAATGTACCTTTAGTTCATGTTGAAATGTTAGGAAATCTGTGCTTTGAACTATCAAAGCTTCTTTGTACCTGTAGGTCCATTACACATTTGTTATAGTGCCTCTATGACAAATGTACTTTTCAGAACAGAAATGTGCCCCTCATGTGCCTCTATACTTGAGTCTTATTTTACTGTGAGAGCTTTTACGTCTGTGTGGCTACGTTGTATGGTATAGTAGTACCTTCCCTCGTCAGTATTCTCAATAGGCTCACTCTTAGTGCTGAGTCCATCAATCGAATAGTCGATTCGCTTCACACGTAAGGAGCAATTGATCTTAGGTTTATTAGACTGAAGTAGAAATGCAGCTTCTGTAATACATAAAGTCAGTTCACTATATTTTCAAATACTTTAATGGAATTCAGTGTGTTTGAGAGAAAAAAATCTTCCTCATCTTTCTTCGCCAGAGGGTCATAGGAATAAAATGACGCTCGATTCGTTGCGGCACTTTCACGTTACTCGTACCTATTTGAACATGACACTACAGTACTACATCAGAGCTGGTCTCGTACTGTGCCCTAACCTCAGATAACACCTCTTGTTAATGTTCTTGTAAGTGTCTTTCAACTCTCTTGAAGCCAGATCATATTTCATGTTTTTATTGAAAAGCGTGCACATTTGAGTTCATAATCGCCTCTGCATTACGCTAGGGGCCCATTCCTCTCTCGCTTCCCTGATTTATGTTTCACTAATCTCTGCTCGTGGGCTTGTATGGAGTGTGAATGTAGCTAGTGGCTGACCTGGATATCTGAGAGCATTATAAAGCACTACAGGGAATCTCAGACTTTGAGAAATTGTGTGGACGGGGCAGTGCTGTGAGTATACATCCATTGTTAATATGTCCTCTGCCCTGGGGGCCACCTCCGGGGGAACGTTAGGTGCTGAAGCTATCTATTAGCTCCAACTTATTGTCAGCGAAAGACCAAACCACAGAATGTTAAAACCAGACTGTGATGTCTTAAATCCTCTATCTACTGTATACTGCATAAGTACAGGGGAAGGGGAGAAATGTGTCCAGTGGAGTCAGTGAATTGATACTGTAGACAGTGAACCATGACTTTAAAGGATTTTTTTTCCTTTTTTCCATTTTCTGGGGTCCGTCTGGGGTCCATGCAGACTGACTCAGAGGTTGGGATTCTGTGGAGTGACTCCACCTGGGATGTGGCTGTTTTCCTGAGTGTAATTTGCACATCAGGGAGAGCGTTCCAGCTGTGATGAAAGGAAACTGATTAATAATTCATGGAGTTGTAAATGTGGGTGTAAGGGGCTAATGGGCGCTGTGCTGTTATGTAATGAAACACAGCATAATGAAATTCGGGAATATTGTACAACCACTATGATAGGAACTAGGGTTTTCTAATCAATGTTGAAGTTGTGGTTATACATGTCAAGTTAACTTCATTTCAGACCCCCTCTCTGTTCAAGGTAAGGTGCCTATCAAGAACATGTAACTGGCAGCTCTAGAAGAAGTAAGTGGTATTCTAAACAAAACAGCCAAACTTAATTGTGAAATATCCAGGCTTGTCCTATCACTGTCCCTGTCTAAGATGGAAATAATGACATGAATGTCTCGTTTGAAGTGACACTTAAGACTCAGCGAGAGCACAGGTCAGATATTCTTGCAAAATAAATCATTAAAACTGAGAGATAAAAGAAAGGTAGAGGGAGCGATTGGGAGAGAGAGGGCCAGATAAACAGAGAAAGAGTGGGAGAAAGAGACGGCGCTAGCATGCTAAGGAAGTGCAATTCCTTTGTTCTTATGCCACACACAGGAAAAGGCCACATCAATGATGTTGGCTGTTTCCAGTGAATAGTATAAAAGGGAGATGGAGAGAGCAAGGCAAGAAGAGGGAGAAAGTGAGCGTAATCCATTTGAGATTCTGGAAGGGACTCAGTCCTCGCTGTCACTCGTCCATCCTTCCCAGGAAACACAAAGAGCATTATGCATGAAGCCCAGAAGGTCTCTGAGCACGCACCATGCTGCCGGCCGGTTCCGCCGTACAAAGTCATTCCGACACCGTTTCTTTAGGAATTCACAATGCTGCATAACACAATAAAATACGTCCAAATCAATGAGGGGTTAAGAGGTGATAATTCTTACTGCTTTCAGCCTTGACCACCTCCTCAGTGCTCCTATTGAAGTGTGACTAACAGCCTTCAATAGGAGCACACCTTTCAGATATGACATCTCTTTCTCTGTGGGTGGAGGTTGAATAAAAATGGCATGGGGGAGTTATGAAAGATATTCAAATGCATTGTGTCCTCTTCTTTTGAAGTCTCAAAGTGCTGTCTTGGATTTTTCAGATTTCTGTGGATTTTCTCTTGGGTGGAAGTGCAAAACTTCCTTATTCTGCTGTAAAGTTTAGTGAAGGGAGGCAAGATAGCGATGTGGCAACCATCCAAGCATTGTGCAGGTGTGTTTTGCAGATAAAGTTAGGGTAAAACACAGTGTAGAGAGGGGAAATAAAGAAAAAGATAAAGGCTGAATCAGATCATACACAGAACAAGCTGTGTGATGGCATGTCCCGATAAAAAGCTGGTGAGACAGAGCCACATTCACCTTTGTATGCATTTTTTATAACACAGCTGCTGGCACAAATCCCAGCATGTCAAGCAATCTGAGATAAAAACCAGTCAAAGATCTTAACTTTCACCTGCTTGCAGACACGCATGTTTATGCTGACAATTTCCAAATCTTTCAGGGATGTATTTGGTCTCCTGTTCTTGTATTCATCTGCACGACTGTACAAAATACAAAAAGTTTTCTTCTTCATCCACTTTCATGTCCAACACTTTGGACCTGAAACCACACCACTGTAGTTTGGTTTAGATTTGCATCTCTCTCTCTCTCTCTCTCTCTCTCTCTCTCTCTCTCTCTCTCTCTCTCTCTCTGTCACACACACAGATGCACACACACTTTCATTCATGCATCACATGACTGATTACATCCTCCACACTCCATCTTATTTTCTTGTTAATTAAACAAATTAAGTTGACTTTTGGAGTTTTGTGTGTGTGTGTGTGTGTGTGTGTGTGTGTGTGTGTGTGTGTGTGTGTGTGTGTGTAACAAGATATTACTCATGTTGTGGGGACATAAATTTGTTTACACAGTCACATTGTGGGGACTCACCATACTTGTGTGGACAAACTGCAGGTTTCCATAATTTAAATCATTAAATTTAGGTGAAGACGTGGGTTAAGGTCAGGATAAGGGTTAGAGTTAGGCAAGTGGTGATAATGGTTATTCCTCAATTTATCAGTTTGGCTGTGTCAGTGTTCCCACTGGTTTCCTTACACAATCAAGACATGCATTTGAGGAGACTTAATTAATTTAAATCATCTGTAGATGTGAAGGTGAAGGTCTTTTTTCCTTCTGTGTTAGTCTCCTGTTGGACCGTAATCAATTAATGTATTCCCCTGCCTTTCCCAGTAAATGCTAAAGTGAGCTCCATGCACCTGTGACATGATACACCGAATACGAGCCATATTGGTGTCACACTTGTGGCGCAGAGATGCTGCGCAGTCTCTTCTTGACTCAAACTGTGAGATCAGCAGACTCCCCTCTTTTTTCTCCTCTGTGCTCCAGTGTTTCCCCTTCCTTCCTGTCTCTCCCCTGTCTGTCTAGTCTCTGCCTGTGCTGCTGCAGGGCGTGGCCGGCAGGTTGGACCGGCCTCATGCACACACCGATGCCCAATTATCAATCAAGACCTGCTCACTCAGTTTAAAAGCACTCGGATTACAACCAGTGTTGGACGTATTGTCTGCCTTGCTGCGTGGTTCCTAGCCCACACCTGCCTTGTCAGTGTCCTGCCGTTCTGCTCTCAAGGAAGAACTTGGATCAGTCAATTTGCTCTCACAGAGGACTTGGACCTGTCTACCTACTCTCGCCAAGGGACTGGATCTTTCTACCCTTCAGCTCAGTATAAGGACTTGGCTTTGCTTAAACTCAGTCATCACCCTTCATTCCTGAAAATACTTCAACTGTTTTCTTGCCTCCAGCCTCATTTGTCTGAGCCTGGCACCTTGGGTCCTGTAAATTCAGTCAAAACCTAACACAAGCGCTAAGCTGTAAGAACACATTTGGTTGAACAATATTCAAGAAAAATCCATCC
The DNA here is from genome assembly GCF_051107435.1 of Chaetodon auriga. Taxonomy (NCBI): domain Eukaryota; kingdom Metazoa; phylum Chordata; class Actinopteri; order Chaetodontiformes; family Chaetodontidae; genus Chaetodon; species Chaetodon auriga. The sequence goes on along the minus strand of NC_135075.1, from coordinate 6,452,801 downwards.
TTATAAGCCACCAACGTTCAGCCAAACACCATAACTTCTCATAATGGAGCTGCCAAGAAAAAGGCTGTGTGATGGCTGAGCTTCGGGAGGGGCTGAAACACACGTGTCACTTAGAATTCAGTTGTGTCACACCGCGGACCAAACCAGTGCAGACAAATATTGGTTTTGTGTCAAAAAGCTACTTGAAAGTTGGATGTGTTAATCTTCCTGCTAATGGCCTGGCAAAGGCCTCCTTATTATTCTGGCCCCAGCTTCCCTCTACTGAGGGTGTCTCCACAAGGTTAATTAGTGGAGGGTCCCCTGAGGTTCCCCACGCGATGTGGGCTTAGGATAGTGGAGGTGCCTCTACACAAACAAGGTTAATGGAGCCTCAGATAACTCCCTCCTTCTCTTTCCCTCATCCACATGGAGAGTGTTACTGTGCCTTAGTTATTCATCAGCCTTTAAGGTGGAAGGGCTGGCTGCCTTGGGAGTTTGAACTGTAGGTATTTGCTATTGAGATGACATTCACATCTGCTTACGGTCATTGCATTATTTAAGTAATACTTCAGTTGGCAATGGGAAATGGCAGCACGGTAAACAACCAACTGCTATTTCCAGCTATATTATGTGATGAAAACCAAGAAGTTTAATCATAGTGTGTCACAGTGCAGAAACAACAGCGGCAGAAAACATTTTCGCTACTAAAAAATGCATTTGGATATCATTTCGGCTGGAAAACCATTTTAGGAACTATCATCCATCAATGATCTTGCAGTGTAGCAGCTTTTCTGATGTAGGCAATAATGTCCTATTGAGCTAATCTCGAGCCCATGGGTGTATCTGTCATCATTTCCCATGAGAGAGAGGCAGTAACACGAGGCTTAAATCAAAGAAATAACTCACAGAGAGAACGGGGCCCTGCAAAGGTCACTGTGTCACAAATGACTTTGCATCAAGAGTCACACTCTGAATCACACCCTTGAATAAAGTGTGTCTTCCAGCCATTCCCTAAGGCATACAGTTGAGCAAACTGCACCTTGCCGTGCGGCCCCCTTTTCCCTCCATGCCTTACCCAACCCTCCTCCTCCTCCCACCTCTCTGACCTCCGTTAGGAACAACATGATTTATCACACCGGCATCCCCTTCAGCACCATCCTGATTGCTTTGATTTCACTATTGACATTTCCAACCGTCCCACCTGCATGCATTTTTCATGCCTGACCTGGGATGGCGAGCGTACATCCACAGATGATAGTCAAGAAAAACACTCAAAAAAAGAAACAATGTATCTCATAGCGTACCCGGAGCTTTATGCGCAACAATCATGTTTGCTTTATGTTCCATGAGTTCAGAGGCTGGCCAATACAGCTGTCTGTCTCTGCACATCTCTTTGTCCATGTGAAGATATCGCCTTCAGAGAGAAAGGGATGAGAGGCTTCCCGCTGCCTCATCGAGGTCACAGGCAAGGAGGGCGCTGATATGCTGGAGGTTTGTAAGGGGAATGAAAGGCAGGAGAGGAGCAGCATGACCCAATCCCCCTTTGGTGACGAAGGTGTCACAGCATGTGCTGAGAGGCTTGAGAAGGAATCTGGCTCCTCTTCGTCTCTCATATGCACATCTAAGCATTTTCCCAGCCTCTTCTGGCCTTGCCACTGTGTTTACGACTGTGTCTGTGTGTGTGTGTGAGTTTGTGAGTATCTCTGTGTTTGTGTGTTTAACAGGTTCAATGTTTGGTTTTGCTTGGGCTGTGAATTCCATGCTCCCCGGTGCAGCGAGCCATGCTGTGTGGGATACTGAAGCCTGAAATTTAAAAAAAGGGCCATCTATCGAAGCCAAAGTTTCAGATGTCACCTCTGTCAAGCTGTTGATGTTGAGAGTTTGTCAGCATTAGGTTTCCATAGTGGGAATACAAGAAAGCCTCCGCAGCCCCCTCCCTCTGCAGTGCAGCTAAACTCCTCCATGAATGCGATCTGCATTGTATCGCTGCTGTATAGATGCTCTCAGACGGCTACCAATGGTCCTCCATGCATCCGCTCAGATGCATACATGATTAACAGATCAATCACCTCCATAAGTGCTTCTCTCATGTGATGTCATAATATTATATCTCCCTTGCTTTGATCAGAGCTGGTTATTTCCATCCAGGGAACTGCTGCAAAACCTGCAGGAACATCACACACTCATACACCCAACACTTCACAAGCCCTGTTTGATGCATCTGTCTACAAGCATGGAGACCCACTGACTATGTTATTCCACAGCACATTAATGGAGGGCCTCCAGCTGAGTGTGGCTGACAGACATCTGGGGGAGAGAGATAGCTAAGATGTGGCAGCTCCTGTCGCTGTATTGATTCACTCTCCAGCACTGACATTCCGAGCACACGCAAGCCAAGCTTTGACAATCTTATGTTCTTGGGCTGTTATGGATTTTATGGTAGAAAAGTGAAAGTTATTGCAAGTGATTTTGAGGTATGGCAGTCAACACTGGGAGAAAGTCAGCCTCTTCTTCTGGAGGGAAAAGTGTTTACTGGGTCATAATCTGTCCAAACTCTTTGGGAGTAAATGGGAGGATGAAAGGAAGGACTCACCCTCATAAATATGCATCGCTGTGACATTGTGAACTCTGAGGGTTAGCACTGAAAACGATGACTAATTATGTTTGCCGTCTGTCATATCAAAAGATGTGCTGAGTACAGGGTGCCAATGACCGTCCCCACTTCTGCCCGTCTCTTTCACTTTCTCTCTTTGCCTGTTCCCTCCATCACTCTCAGGTCTTCGTAGCGTCCTTCTTGCCTATTTTAATTTCCCTGTCAGGCACTCTGCTCGCTGTCTGTGTGACTAAGCTGCTCGATTCCTCGCTTGTTGACTCAGCAGTTAAGTGCATTAATTCCCCATCTCTCTCACTCATTTGGTATTCTGCGGGATAGAAAACAAAACTGTTCTCTGGCTTAGCTAATGCCACATAAATCTATATGTAAACATATCATAAGCAGAGTCTAAAACTGTAGCTTTGAGTTGAATCGCAGCACTGTTGCAAAACTGAATCGCTACCTTCAGACTTTGCAAGCATTGCCTGTACTTTCGGTCTCAGTGCATCATATACATTTATTCACAGAGGTCAAACCTAGTAAGCTGGTGCTCGGCCATTATTGAGGCATGCAGTGTGAGTGCAAGCAGAATGAAATGAAACGGCTCTATCTGCATTCAGTCAGAGGAAGATTCATTTAAGTGTCCAGGCTCTGTGGTGTGTGGGAGTGTGAGACAGACAGACAGAGAAGCAAAACCTTTGGATGCTTGTAGATCCTTTTTTCTCTCTCTGGTGATCTGCTGTACAGTCCAGCCAGTCACGCTAATGAGATGGGCAGAAACCTTGCTGTCATAGTGTCATTGACTTTTTGAAGAGGGCCCTGCAGTCAGGAGGACTGTGCTGAATCCTCTTTTGAACCCACATCTGGGAAATGTGGTTAACAGGCAGGTCAGAGAGAAGAAGACGTACAGAGAGGAAGAGGCCAGAAACATAGCGATGCAGGGAGAAGAACAGAGGGCAAGGAAGGAGTCAAAGTAACACAGCGAGTGGAAACAGAGACGGAGAGAGACACCTGAGACAGAGATGAAAACCAGAGGGTAATGGCAGATGAACAGAGATGGACAGTGCGGTCCAGACTCTGGGCAGGCATAGGGTGTCAGCTCCTGACTGGGAGCCCTGTGGGTTGTTAGCTGAGCGCCCTGCTGTTATTTAAGTGCGAGGGAGTGGTCAGAGCTGACCACACATGGTGGTGAGAGCTTTGTCTTTCCATCACGGATTTCTGACATCTCGCAGCTCACTGAGCTGAGACTGATGGTGGATTATTGAGGGAAACCTCAAATTAGTTGCTCTGCCTCCACATTTACGCATTTTCCTGAGGGGAGGGGAGAAGAAAAGATGAGACGTGCAACATTATTATTACCCACGGGGACATTAAAGTAAAGTATGATGAAAGTGTACGCATTCTTCATTTTCACAGTTATGGCACAAGCACGCTGCTTGTCTGTGCAGAAGTCTCTTGTATTACAATGCATTGTTACTAAAGACGTAAATATTGTATTGAGTGTATTGTTTGATTTTCATGTATTAGTTTTTCTTTTACATTGCATAGCAATTGTAAATGAAACGCTTGTTTTTGATGAACACAACCTGAGTCATAATCATCCATGAGAATATATCAAAGGAGGGGGTACTGCATGTTAGCCAAAGAAGAAATGCAACATACACAGTATAAATCTTAATTATTAATCAATTAATCTATTCAATTGTCAAAGTGTTAAAGGAAAAAACACAGTTTTATTACAGCTGATGTTTGAGAATGATTTGATAACTACTCAGACAAAATCTTTAAGATTTCAGTCGGGTGTTTAATGTGTTGGCTTTTACTCTTTGATTTGATTTCTGTTTTAATGAAACCCTTAAAGCAAGTACACGAACCAAATACCCTGCTTTTTCATTGGTGTGTTTTACTAAATATTATGGTCTTTACAATGTTTTTTTCCTTGAGTTTATTAATTCTCTAAATCAGCATTTGTCTGTACAAGCAATTATGAAATTCTGGCGGAGATAATATAAAGATATTGGCAATATAACCGCAGCTCGTTTGTGAAGTGCCAATTGAACTCAGAATTTGAAATTTGTCTCAGATTTGTTTTGTAAAGAAGAAAAAGCAACACTAGCTGTTTTGTATTCGAAGAGGAATAATGACATGATTGCCATCACTCCGGCCAAAAACACAGTTTTTGTTCTGCGAGACAGGACAACATCCCAAATGAGAAAAGCTGAATTGCATTAGTTAGGGCCATTGATATTCTGACTGTCCTGTCTGAATATCAATTCCCTAGAGAGGAGAAAATGTCCCTGGTGAGACAAAGAAAAAAAAGAAACAAAAGCCTGAGAATGTTCAAGTGAATCATTTTTAGTCACTCTGCTTGGCTTTGGCTCTTAGTGAATTCCTAGACTTAAGTAAAGCGTGCCACTCTTCACTGACACAAAGAGACAAGACAGGCGTTTTATGCATTCGGCAGGATTTGTTGACATACTGAAATATGATGCCAGGGCAGCACTTTTCACTTCATTTGTGCTCTTACTGTGGTTAGCTTAAAAAGGCCGGCAACCGTCAAGAGAATATTTCACTGTGTGGAATATGGATCACTGACTATCAGAAGCTCTCACCCGAAAGAAGGGGGTTACGAGCAAAAATATCAAATAAACATGAGATAAAATCCCTCCCTGTTGACATTAAAGTGGTTTACATTTGCACATTTTTAAAGTTTTTCAAGGTTTTACAATGTAGATTCAGTTATTCGACCATAACGGGACTTAAAAGAAGGTCTCTTGGTTGTAGCAGTTCATCATCGTGTCGTCCCCTCTGTCTTGTCCTCTCTAGCCTGCTGACACTGATGGTTTCGAAGTATCTCATCCCTCTCTCTCTCCCTCTGTCATAATCACTGCTCTTTATGATCGGTTTGCCCTCTCTGCCCTTTCAAGATGCGGCATGTAATGAGGGCTCTGGAGGACTGTGTGAGTGGCCTATTTAGCTATTCAGACAAGATCAGCTCACACATCCCACGCTCTTTAACTCGACTCCCTACCAACACCTCTCAACTGAGCTCAGTGATTGTTTGTCCCGCTCCCAAGGTCACACTCTGGAGCAGCTCAGACATTCAAAATCCATGTCTTTTTCGTGTTTACTCTGTTCATGTCGATCACATAATTGAAATGAGCAGCTTAATTGTTTGACTCTATCTCACTAACAAATACAAAGCTTTATTGTGATAGTTTTGCAGAGTCAAATAGCTCCAAAAGCAACTTAAAGGGTCACTTTGCATCAATCAGGGAAAAAAAAGAAATGTTATTTTCAACTACAGACTTAATGAATTAATAATTCACGTTTCTTGTCTGTTCATTTACTGTGTATGACCCATCCTTCATGGGGTTATTTAAACACATTAATCAGCCAAATACCTACATTTCTATGCACATTATTCATGCCCTTGCAGTGCAGCCTGAATTTTAGATTTAGAAATATTCATTGGACAACTACTGTATACTTGAAGTGTGCAGTATACTTCCATGAACATGAATGAATAAATATAAACGTGTGTATAATGCACATAGAACATTACCCGTCTCTTATGTGGTTACTTAATTAATCAGCAACAAACCAAAATGACCATGTGTATAGCCACCAACGTCCCACAGCACAACCACAGCTAAAAAATAAAAAGAACACTGGCCTCATGAATGTTTAAACATACACAGACAATCTATTTACAATGATATCTAAATAAATATACACAAATCCTGACATGAATGCAAACTAACCTAACCAAAACATAAAAAGCAAAGCCTACATTCAGCATTTAATCTCAGTAAGCACATTATAAGCATAATTCATGGCATAATAGGCTACTCTAATCCACTTAATGTTTTAAATCTTTTATTTTCGCTAATTCAATTTCTCTTGCTCCAAGCTTCATCTTATCTTCTCGTTTCGACCTTCAGAGGAAAGAGTTATTATTATTATTATTATTATTATTATTATTATTATTATTGCAATCATGTCTCTCAATTGTCCCGAATAACCAAAACAAATATCCAAACTTTTTTTTTTTTTTTTTTTTTTTTTTTGTAGTAGTTTTTAAAATAAAAGCGAACTTTCCCAGAATAATCACCTAGAATAGTAATCAAGACAGTGAGACATAATTTTCTTTTCTAAGAGAACGGAATAAAGTTTGCAGTTTCAGATTAAAAAATAGGTGTTACTTTGATAGCCCAACACTTCTGAGCGTTTTAGATGTCCGTGCATTGTTTCATTCTTATTTATTTTTGAGTGGTCTAACTTTAACTTCTAAACTCTAGCGCTGTACACGTACCTTTAACTGTGCAGCTGCTAAACATGAACGCACACGCACACTGAACGTGGGACTCGGTGGATGTCTGCCTCTTTTCCAAGCACCGCCCACGTCCGCCAGTTGACCTATGGACGGCTCTGCGTTAACGCGCACATGCTGCCTACGTCATCTCTTTTTAGTCTTCCGTGTCAACATGGCGGCATCCATGGCATCCCAGGCTGCAGCAAGAGGACTGAGGACAGCAACCTCTAAGCACGTACTTCTGGACAAACTCAAGGTACTATTACTGCTACAGTACTGTGAATGCAGGTCTGAGCTCTCGCGGGTTTGTTCTGCTGTCGTATGTCCGCTGTTATCGTCTCAGGGAGCTGTTAGTGTAGCTACGTGGCTAGCAGGTTAGCATGTCCGAGCAGAGAGGATTGGAAGATCAAAGTTGAACAGTGTGACAGCCCGCCGGTGATGTAACGACACTATGTAAGCTATAGTGCTGTAATAACTGTCATCACATAGACCAGGTAATGACTGTTGTTCTTCAAAAACATTAAAGTATTTGGAAAGCTGTTTTTCTGATGAAAACCTCATTGAACTCTGCACTAATGTCTGTAACAAAATGCTAAGTACAGCGTTTGACATTAAACTGTTATGTGTAAACCCGAATGTGTAACATACATAAGCAATTTAAAAGATTAAGTTTTGACCTGGCATATATAAACATTTTTTTAAATTAGTTGTAATCTAAGTCTCGGTATTTCTTTCAGTCATTACCTAATATTTGATTTCTTTAGGTTTTATACTTCTACTCTGGTCTGTTTGAACGTTTGGTTCATTATCAACAGCACATACATGTTCACAGCTTTGCTATGAAGGAGACATACCTGAACCCTGCCACCAGCACATACTGGAGCTCAAAGTTTTCAGATAAGACCACAGTGGAACGGTCCATTCTTGGCCCTTTGATCCTCCAGTGTCTGTGAGCTGTGAACAACAGGTTTGTCTACTTGCACAACGGCAAATGATTGCAGTTATGTTGTCATCCGCTATGCAAACAGAGCATTAGGACTAATGATTAAAAACAGGATGGAACAAAACAGAGAGGAATAAAAATACAGCCCCCTGTCTTGTAATGACTTATAAACAAATACATTTCCAGATGAGAAAGCAGAGTTATGTTTTCATAATAAGTGTCAAATGTCAGCATGTTCTGATAGTTGATGTGTTTCTCCTCGGCGAGCATCAAAGATCTGGTTTTTATCAGAACCGTGTCTGTATACATGTTTATAGTAACGCTTGTACAGATGTCCTGACTGCAAGGACAGAGCAGGAACCTGTTGATACTGGAAACATTGTTCGAATTAAGAAGCCACACTCTGGCATTGTGTTAGCAGTACAGATGGACTTTCGCAATCTCATGTCATATTTACCTTTTCACGCCTGCTTTTGTTGTGCTGCCCTGACAGATTTTTGTATTGATGGAATCTTGACACTTGGAACAGGGAGGGTCTTTGTGATAGCTGGTGTGCCCGGAGCGTAATGGTTTTCATTAAACACAGGACTGGGCAGGGACTGCTCCCATACCATATAATACATTTACAACAGTGGTCACAAGTACAATTTTCAGGCACTTGTACTTTACTTGAGTATTTCCACTTTCTGCTACTTTCTACCTCTACTCCACTACATATCAGAGACAAGTATTGCATTCTTTACTCCACTGCAAGTATATCTTAAGTTACTTTGCAGATTCAGATTAATAATACAAATTGTCATCAACATTACGACAACATTATGTAGTATTATGGATAAAATGATCCCCAGGGTGAAATTCATAAGCTACCCATCAGTGTATATTGTAAAAAAAAATAATTCCACCTTTACCAGCATTCAAGTGATGTATGTGTTAATACATCAGTGAGTATAATTCAATAGAGTAAGAGAAAATTTATGGGTATTGTCAGATGTATCAAAAGAACCCTGATGTATTTATTTCCCTTTGAGAGACAACACAACACAGGAACGATCCATTCTGCATTTTGTGAGTCTGTCACTGGTGAGATTTGCTGTAATTTAGGTGGCAGGTTAGCCCAGTGCTATGAGTGAACACATTCTCAACCACACATCCCAGCGGACAGAGGAATCCTTGACTTGGCACATGCATTCATTGGCCCACTTTATTAGATACACATGTATAATCTAATGTAATCCAGTACACCAGCTAAGCCACAATGTCTGCTTTTATGTTGCCTTTAATGTTGAGGATGTTTTATGCGGCCACACAGGTGTTAATTCAATGATGTGTTTTAGCATTGAGGTTATAGTTGGTGGTGTTGTACTGAGCTGCATTATATTCAGAGGTGTTTCTAATATTCTGCCTCCCTCATGTATGTAAATAGGGAGGACAAAAATTAGAAACATCTCTCAATGTGATGTTGTTCAGTTCAACCCCACCTGTAACTATGACCGCAGTTATAAACATATAATTTAATTTCCACATTTCCGACTATGTCAACAAAAAATGAACATTATGAAATTCCTCAAAGTTGAATTCATGCCAGAGCTGTTATACACTCCTCGATCATCCCCTGAAAGAGAGAGAAAAATGTTATCTTGAGATAATTTCAAATTAAATGTCATCCAAAAACCGCTTAAATAATGTTGGTCCAACAAACACTCAACAAAATCTTTATGTACAAATATAGCTGTTTCATCATTCTTTTCTTCTGTCAAATTAAAATTGGACTACAGTTCCAACTCCCCTGTAGAATTGCTCTATTTACAGAGAGATATTCTAGTTTCAGGTGTTTCTTTATACATAAAGGACTGATGGATGACAAAAAGACCTCATACTGGTGACTTTGAATGTTCAGTGTCCCCTAAACAGCAGCCTCTCTCATTTCTGTAACATTCTCACAAATCTGTAAGGCATGTTTTCTGGGAAATAAAATGACATTTTTCACCGCTATTAGTCACAGAGAGCCATAAATGTGTGTGTTTATGCACAAGCGGCTGGCCTAAGAGTCTGTTTGAGTGTAAGTCAGAGTGAATACAATTCCAAGGGCCTTGGTTGCTTTCAGTAACAGGTCGTCTCTCTCTGCAACTGGTCCCAACACAAGGCCCTGCAGTCTGAGACTGGGACATCGGTCTCTTCCACTGCATTAAGACTGTCCCTTGATACACACACATACAAGGTGAAGACCAGTGACTCAAAGAACGAATGTATAACTGCCTCTGTAGCTCAGAATAATTGTATGTCCCATGTACACTATTTACACATTTGGCAACGTGAGGCAGAGCTTGTCCTGATTATTGTTGGTGGGATATGCTATTTGTACTCCACTATTCTTGAAATATTTTTTTCCGTGAAGCCTATATACAGTTGCCTGTGTATGAGGAAGCCAAGCTAGAACTAATGCAGTCTTGCCATAAATCCTCCCTTCGTGAAGGTTGTAGTGTTTGCTGTTTCGAGACATTGATTCAATTATATGATTACTTTGGAGGATGCAGAAAGTTGTTTCTGACATATAACTTGCTGCTTTTTTCCTTTGTAGATAACGGGCTTGCAAGGTCATCCATGGTTTCACGTCACCTTTTCGACAGAAAAAATATTTTAAGTAATTAACTGTCTGCAGTTAGACTTTCTTTCTGTTGTGATCATCCTGCTGCTGATCTTATCACCTGTCACTGATGCACAGACAATATGTGTAATGACTGAATTAACCAAGAGACAACCTTGATAGGTAAAAACTAGTGGAAATGTTACAGACTGTGTTTTTAAAACCCTGAACGAATGTGTAGCACATCTCCCCATAGATCAAACAACTGAAGAAATTTCTTCTTGAACAATGACCCAATACTGTGTCCTCCAAATCACTGTTCAGAACATATGTGGCAGGGAAAGCTGCTCGGAAGGGTGACCCAGTTAGGTGGCTGAAAGGTATCTTTTGGAATTTATGTGTGTTGCAGTTAGCGGACAAGATAAAAATGTGTATATTTAAGGAGAAATAGTTACAAGGAGTGTGTAGAGGGTCAGGATTATGCTAAATTCAGCCAAATTTATCAAGGTCTTACACACATAAGAAATGAGCTTGATCAGAAATACTTTATTAAATAAATTAAATTATTTAAATGAAATGATTGTCACACTTGAAAGGAAAGAATCTATTACAGCCAAAGTGAATAATAAGTACTTATCTACATACACATATCACATTCCTGTGATATCAGCCATTGGTATCGGCCCCAGTCTTGATATCATAATGTTGTTATTGTTGTATTATCCTCTTGTATGTCCAAGGTGTATTTCTCAACTTTGCGTACTTTCCTGCTCTGTACTGTGTTCAATCATCACCCACATACAGTACCAGTCAAAAGTTTGGACACACCTTCTCATTCAATGGTTTTGCTTTATTTTTTTTTATTTTCTAAATTGTAGATTATTCAAAGTAGCCACCATTTGCTTTGATGACAGCTTTGCCCACTCTTGGTGTGCTCTCAATCAGCTTCATGAGGTAGTCACCAGGAATGGTTTTCCAACAGTCTTGAAGGAGTTCCCAGAGGTGATGAGCACTTGTTGTCTGCTTGCTTTCACTCTGCGTTGCTACTCATTCCAAACCATCTCAATTGGGTTTAGGTCAGGTGATTGTAGAGGCCAGGTCATCTGACGCAGCACTGCATCGCTCATCGCTCCTTCTTGGTCATATACCCCTTACAGAGCCTGGAGGTGTGTTTGGGGTCATTGTCCTGTTGAAAAACCAATGATGGTCTCACTAAGCGCAAACCAGATGGGATGGCATATCGCTGCAGAATGCTGTGGTAGCCATGCTGGTTAAGTGTGCCTTGAATTGTGAATAAATCACCAACAGTGTCACCAGCAAAGCACCCCCACACCATCACACCTCCTCCTCCATGCTTCACAGTGGGAACCACACATGTACAAACCATCCGCTCACCTTTTCTGCGTCTCAGACATGGCGGGTGGAGCCAGAAATCTCAAATTTGGACTCATCAGACCAAGGGACAGATTTCCACTGGTCTAATGTCCATTTTTTGTGTTTCTTGGCCCAAGCAATTCTCTTCTTCTTCTTCTTGTTCTTCCTCAGAAGTGGTTTCTTTGCAGCAATTTGCCCATGAAGGCCTGATTCATGCAGTCTCCTCTGAACACTTGATGTTGAGATGTGTCTGCTACTTGAACTCTGTGAAGCAGAGGAGTGGGAAGTGGGCTCTAATCTGAGGTGCTGTTAATTTGTGGTTTCTGAGGCCAGTAACTCTGATGAACTGATCCTCTGCAACAGAGGTAACTCTGGGTCTTCCTTTCCTGTGGCGGTTCTCATGAGAGCCAGTTTCATCATACAGGTTGATGGTCTTTGCGACTGCACTGCGACTGCATTGCAACTGCAGGATGTTCAAAGTTCTTGAAATTTTCCAGACTGACTGACCTTCATGCCATAAAGTAATGATGGACTGTTGTTTCTCTTTACTCAGTTGAGTGGTTCTTGCCATAATATGGATTAGAACAGTAGTCAAATAGGGCTATTCACTGTACAGACCTTTGTACCAGCCCTACCTCTGCACAACACAACTGATGGTCTCAAACACATTAAGAAGGCCAGAAATTCCAGAAATGAACTCTTGACAAGGCACACCTGTTAATTGAAAACCATTCCAGGTGACTACCTCATGAAGATGATTGAGAGCATGCCAAGCGAGGGCAAAGCTGTCATTAAAGCAAATGGTGGCTACTTAGAGTAATCTAAAATATAAAACATATTCTGGTTTGTTTCACGCTGTTTTGTTTATTACATCATTCCATATGTGTCCCTTCATAGTTTGGATGTCTTCAGTATTAATCTACAATTTAGGGAAAAAAAAAAAAAAAGGAAAACCATTGAATGGGAAGGTCTGTCCAGACTTTTGACTGGTACTGTACATGTCTACCAGTGTTCCCAGAATGTACTGTTTTGCTCAGTGGTGTGCAGTTTGCTTTGGCATGCCCTTAAAAAGTAAACTCTTGCAAAACTTTTAATCTCATCATTGCTGGCTGTTGTACCTGCTTCCCTTCCACTACTTCCACTTCTCTCTCCCTCCCTCTCTCTCCCTCTCCCTCTCTCTCTCGCTCTCTCTCGGGCCAGGTGATAAGAGTAATGATGAGGGATTCTCTCTGGTCTGTAGCACAGTATCAGAGCTTGAACTGATTGACAGCCAGGTATCTCTACAATAGAATCAAATCAGCTTTGACAGTATGTCAGCTAAGTTGAGGAATTCAATTTGCCATGATTTGTCAACAACAATGCAGAGGACATCACAATATATTCAGATGGTTAGGCTCCAGGATGCTCTTAAAGGGGGAGTGGGATGTTGTGTTTTTGTTCCATCTCTCTCTCTCTCTCTCTCTCACCCCCACTCTCTCTGTCTCTCCCTCTCTCTCTCTCTCTCTCTTTCTCACTCTCTCCCATAAATCAAATCTCTTGAATTCTTGTCTGCACAGCGAGATAATCCTCAGGCTGTTTTTCACTGTCGCTGCACAGTGGTGAATTTGTAAACGTTTGCTAAGTTTTTTATTTTTTGTAAGGTGTGCCTGCTTAGTAATAACCCAGCAGTGTTGAAGCCCAGCTCGGTTTGAAGGGAAACACTGGGAAGAGAGGTGGCTCAATGAGACTGGGTGCTGAATATTTTACAGAGGGGGGTGGAGAGTCCTCTGCTTGCAACGACTTCTTTTGCTGGAACTTCAAACAACGGGCGGCTTCCCCATCTGTCTCAGCAAGAACACATTTACATTTCCTCCCCGCAAGGGATACTGGAGGACGAAGTCAGCTCTAACTGGATTTGAATATCGCTTCACCAAGGTTAATAGCCATTTCTGTAGCTGGTGAGGTGCTTAGACTTTTTCAATTATTTAGAAGGGCTGCAGTCATTAGGAAATGTTGGCAGCCTCTGAAATGGGGAATGCAATGAGTGAATGCACTCCTATCAGCTGAACTTTTGCTGTTGTTCTTGTACAGATAATGAGGAAAAAGTGGGAGTGAGGCTGGAAATTAGTTGAGAAAACAATGCCAGTGATTGCTGACAGCTGTAATTCATTCAAAGTGCAATATGTTGAAGATTGTGTTCAGCTGTCACACTAGCTAATTTATCATCTTTGAAATTAGACCTTCAAATATATCTTAAGTGTGAGTTGGATTTCATAATTGAGTTTGCCTTCGGCCACCCCCTTATGAACTTTTTTTTTTTCCAAGGTATTGAGACCTGACTTTGACACCGTCAGTCCGGCAGCCTGATGGTGTGGTTTTTGTCATAAAAACAGCTATGGCAGTGTTACAGTACGCATGGCTGCTGCTGGTGGCAATAAAGACACCAATAAAGAAGCTGCCCTCAAAGTAATAAATTGTCTCCACACTACTGGCAGTTCTTCTGCACTGATACAGCCCCAGATGCTTTTGCTGCATGTCAAAATTTGACCCACTAGTTTACTTGTCCCAGGCACGTTTGCCATGATAATTATTGAGGTGGTGCAAACACTTTGCGTTGAGAACTTCATTTGCAGTTTCAAGAGATCGAACAGGAACAGATCATGACACATGATGACACCATGACTTGTAGCACCAGTGAATTGCCATTGTTAAGTTAGACATTCATGAATATGGCTCCAGGGTATTCGCCTGTGACCAATTTCATACTTGCAGATGTGGATGTATATGGGGGTGAACTGTGACATAGTTGCACACCCTTGTATGGCCTTCTCCTCATTCCTGTGTTATCTTCCCCTTAGACCCGACACCTTTGAACATGACTCTGTATTCCCGCTCTTATTAACTATGCTAATTACTGAAATCCCTATCTGTAGAGACAGAACAGTCAGGTTTTCCTTTCTTAAGCCTGTCTGTGGGAGATTAGACCTGCCCTGCCTAAAGACCTGCCAATGATGCAAATCTCACTGATCTAAATCCTGGAGCCATGCTCTACTGCTCCCGCCTCTGTCTTTGCTCTACTGCTCTATTCCCAGCTCTCTAACAGACAGACGTCATCTCTGTCTCCATACTCTAATGGTCTGGACACGACCTCTAGCTTTTAAGAGACAAGGACAGAAGCTACAAGTGGGTGGTAGCAGTAATGAGATCAGAGCAAAAAGTACATCTTTTGTGCCATACGTGAGACCTTACATGACTTGCCTCTTCTTCTGCTTTGTAGATGAATAGCCATCATGATTTTTGATACCATCAGAAAGCAGTGTGGACATAATGAGGTTTTTATAGAAATATACCAGAGTTAAAGCACTTCTCGATAGCGGCTTAAACGGAAAGCAGAGGGTAATGATTATGAATGCCTAGATGTACTTAACAATGTAAATGCAGTCGATTGACCTGCTGTGTTATGTTTGTGAGGACAGGTCTTTGTGCTTTCGCTAAACCCAATGGCAGTGTCCCTGGGTTTTACCACTATTACATCCCTGTTATCTTTGCCATTGCTCTTTGTCCAAATCTATGCAGGCAGTGCCAAAGTGGAGGACAGAGAGAGGAACTACTGCCATCAATACTCAAGTACTTTATTAATTAAAGGAGAGCAGGCTTTCTGAGTGCTTCATGAGGCATGCTCTTGCTACATGGCTGGCTTTAAGTGGAATTATGCCTGCGTTTCATGCTGGCCTGTTTATGCAGAAAACCCACATCAACTCTGCGTCTTTGGCTCTTCCATTTCCTTTCCTGCGTGTCACCTCTCTCACGGCTTACTACACAGTGCTTGTCTAATTGCAAGACAGCCTGTATTTATGAGTTGCAACTAAGTAGCAAACTGCCACCTCATTAGCAGAAAAACATTCTACTGCACTCAGTATGGCAATGATTTTTATAGTCGCTCTGAGTACTACTCTCTGATTCAGCCTGTGCTCATGGAAGTGGACACTATAAAGTTGCCTTTTAAATTCTTCCCGGATGGTTAGCTAAATGGATGGGGAAAAGAAGACGAGTTCATAACCTGAATTGGAACAAATCAATTACATAGAATTGGTGAACTGGCAATCTGTTAATTTCTTAAACATTTGATAATGCCCCGTAAGGAGCATTCTGGTTAATTAACTCTGCAGTCATTTGTCGTCACTAATAAGCCAGTGTCATTTCAAAGGGGTTAGGGTCTGGCCATGACAAGTAATGAGGATTTTAACCTCACCAGACATGTGGGGATACCACTGTATAGTACGAGATATTCAGTGCCTCTGGAAACTCCAGTTGTTCACACACTGTGGTTTAAAGATATGTGAACGTAATATATGATTATGTAAATACTTAAATTAATTCTTTTACATTCCAGCTCAGCTATCAGATTAAGTGCATTCATTATTGTTCTTTTCGCATAAAAACACAGTTATGACTCTGAGGGTTTAATGTTTTTTGAAAATGTAATAAGTTAGTGCAACACAACACTGAACAGTTTCCTTTTAGAAAAGAAATCCACCAAAAACCACATCAAGTGGTTACAGTGAATACCCAAGTATATTCCACCTCTTAGAAAAACACAATGTTTACTATTTCTTAGTTAAGCCTTTTACTATGCTAACATGTGGTAGTTTTAACCTAATGTAAAGTGCACCTGAGGCTGATGGAAATTACATCAACTAAAGTATTGGACAAACAGTTTGACCTAAGGTGAAAAGTCTGTGGATCACTAAAGTCGTATGGATTCATCGTCTTCGAACTGTGAATGCCTGTACAGAATCTTACTAAATATCATAGCAATCTATCAAATAGTTGAGATCGTTGGAACAAAGTAGTGGACCAACAGATGAATCAACAGACCAGCATTGCCATCCATAAAGCCACGCCACTCTCATGGTTAAAAATAGACTCTATTGTCTTCTCTGGTCTTCACACGGCTTTTCTGTGAAAAGTGCCTCAGTACATCAGGTTTGAAGTTTGCCAAAAGGTCTGCTTTATCTTGTTCTTCCTCTCATTTTTCTGCTGCACTATCTTCCTGCGATGCTTGTGCCTTTTTTTTTTTCTTCCTTCTTTTCTTTCGGGCAATTGAGGAAAAAAAAAACCCACTAAGGCAGGCCATCTCAGATTTTGATGGGAAAGGAATCCCTTGTGGTCATTAGAAGGACAGTCACTTGGAGGACGTTCAGAGTCCTAAAATGATCTCAAAGGCCCCTTTGAACCCCTGCTGATTGGAGTCCAGTAAGCTTCTCTTCCTGTTCTTAAGGTCGTGTCATGTGGGCCACATCAATACAGATTTGCAATTTCCTCATGAATATGCCTGATTAAAATTGTGCTTTAGCCTCAGTAACTACGAAAGCATCAGCTTTCTTTCTTTTTTTTTTTTTTTTGCAAAGACTCTTGGGAATCAATCCTGGATTGGCATATTGAGAGTTTCCGCTGATGGAGCTGTGCTATGTCCAGCCATTGAGACTTAATGATAATAGCCTGTGTGAGTGGGGTAGTGTCTTGTGCTCACGGTGTATTCTGAATACCTGCTGTGTTTTACTACCTTAATGCAGCTCTTCATAGTGCTTCCTCTGTATTCATAATGTATGAACTGTTGGGGAAAAAAAAAAACATAAAGTAATTTGTTACTTTCTTATTGACTTCTGAAGGGTTTTGAGTGATGAAGGCACTTGTTCAGGTGTCCTATAAGGTATCGATTAGATCATGCAACAGCAGCCACTTTGCATGTGTTGTCCACATCATCAATCAGAGCAGTCCTTCCTTCATGTTGCTGTACTCCATCTAGCAGATTACTGGGTACCATAGGTTCTCATGCCAATGTCAGTTAAACAGAGAAAAACACAGCCGAAAAAAGCCCAGTAGAACATGTATTGCATGTAAAACATCAAATATATTGTCTTTGTAATGCTCTCCATTGAGACAGCTTGCTTATTTTTTTCATTTCAAACATGAAGGGTTTTCAGTTGATGCTTAGATTATGATGAAAGGTTTGCTTCTATCTGCATACGACATGGTGAACACAGCTTGAGCAAATAACCCTTATATTTCCATTTTATTGTCGTCATTTTCCAGAAATTTCTGTTAATTCCCATGGAACTTTACCACCTTGTATTTTACCAGAATTTTGAAACCCTACATGTTGGTGGGGCTTTGAATAAATTTCCATTATACATTAACGTACTTGTTATTTTCTTGGAAAATCAAATCATTGTTTGCTCCATGGAATGTCAGCAAATAGTGACGAATGCCCAGAGCCCATGGTGATGTACTCAAGTGGCTCATTTTATCAGTCCAACAGCTCAAATGGCATAAATATTCTGTCTCGAAAGACTAAAAAACCAGCCAATATTCAGAGAGGCTGGAACCAGGGAATTTTTGCCATTTTTGATGAATAATTTATCAAACAATCAATCGATTATTAAGAATTCTTGCCACTCGCTGGATTAATCAACCCTTTGTTTCAGTTCTACATGTAAGTGTTTGCGATGCTGTGTCCAACCGGTTTTTACACTGTGTATTATAAGTGAAATTAAGATCACAGTCATTTAATTCAATATCAGCATACATCACAAAATGACTTTGATATGTACACTCGCATTTCGAGAAAACACATAAATCATTGCATTAACTACTTGTCACCTAATGCGTAATGACTAAATGCATTCATAATTAATCCCTATGGAAATGAACTGTTGCCTGAATGAATACTATGGCATTGCTAAAGACGGTGTTGGCTGCATTGTGAAAACCACAGTGCTGATGTCCTTAGTTGGATAAATAGCCTGTGTTCAGAGATAATGTTCTCTTAGTGTTACCAACTGCCAGGGCAGAATCACATCTTCACTCATGATTGGCTGGGTCCTGGCTGGCTTCACTTTCCCTTCACGAAACAAATGCGTTTTTTGACCTGCGATGTCAACCCTTTGAATTTTTGAGTGACAGATTAACGAGCAGTGCAGCATTGACTGGCTGCTGTTTATGGGCCTGATCAAAGGTGATTGCCTGCTTTGTAACCTTCCCCTGTAAATTAAGGCTTATGACTCTAATAAATTTCCAAGGGAGCCAGAACTACTCTGTCAGATGGTGACTTTTTGACATTGTTCCACTCTCTCATAGTGATAAAGACAACTGCTTTAAATTAGCCTTAGGATATTGACTCCTTAAGTTTAACAGAAGGGCAAACGACAAAGTAGTGGCATGTCTTGAAATGACTTTGGAAAGTGCCAAGATCAGACATCCCCTCACTGTGATGACACTTCTCACAACAAGTGTGGTTTGACAACGTTCATCCTGACCTCAGCCAGACACGAGACTGTACAATCTTGCGCCTCATAGGAGAAGTCCTGATGTTGCATGATGCCGTGCTGAATACCATATGGCCAAGCTAAGGAAGTGTTTTGGGAATATGGCGTTGACTGTATTGAGATTTCGTCCTTCAATGCTACTCGTGGATAAGTACAGCTGCGACAAGGACTTGGCAATCTGATGCAGCTGCTGCCATCGCACTGTCTGTCCTCTCCGCGTCTTTGTGTGAGGGCACAGCCGCTCTCAGAGCTCAGCGAGGAGAGTATGGTGACATACTTCATTCAGCACATCTCAGTGATTCACGGTCCTTTGTTCTTTTCTTATTTATGAATGTCAACACAATTTATTTTTAGTGAATGTCTTTGTGAGTTTTTGTCTTTTGGGTTGGCTTCGATATGTTTCTCCTGTATTCTTTAGATTTATGTCAACATTTGTTCACCACAAATTAGGTGAATATGCTACATCGTTTTGAATGTTGAAGGCACCCTGTAAGCGTCTAAGTTTGACCTTTTCTTTTTTCCGAAACATTTTTATTGTATCAGGAGATCCCCTCAGTAGAATTCTTAATTAATGTAGATCAGCCTGCAAATTTCAGAAGTCGCATGAATTTTCATGAACAAAAAAAGTTTTTGCTGTCCTGTGCCATTTTATCCTGCCAAACCACACGCAAATCTGTAAAATGTTTTAATGATTTAGAAATTTTAATATCCTTTTGAGCCTTTAATCAAATGCAAATCCATCAAAATTCTCTTCTCTAGAACGCCATTCTTTATTTATCAAATGTCTCCTCCTTCATACACAAGCCTGTTTTAATTTTGATGGACTGGTGTTGAAACTCTCACTGGGCTGCACCTCGCTGTGTGACTGTTCTCAAAGTGAGACGCTTTGATCAAAACATCAATCAAAAGCACTCCGATCTGACTGAAAGGAGGATGTTTGCGTGGCTTTAAACATAAAGCCCTTTCGTAAGAAAGAAAACAAAGTTAGTATCCACCTCTGCCACAGTGTACGTGACATTTTGTGATCACTCGCTGAATGTCAAGACTCTTGCTGCAAGCCTGCTGAAAGCAAAATTCTTTCACGGAATAAGTTCTCCCTCAGCAGGACTTCAGCTTCTTTCTCGTCTGATTTGCATTTTGAAGTAAAGGTTTTCTTGTGCTTTTGCATCAAAAGCAAAATGCAGTCGCTGGGGTGTAAAACATAATGGAGACAATGACAGACTAGTATTGGACTGGTGGCACATAAATACTGCATGGCTTCATGGCTTCATGGCTTCAGTTGTGGCGTATTTGTACCTCAGGGTTTCTTGGAAAGTCTTGTGTCCCTGACCTAAAGGGAAAGCCAGGTACATGTTTTGTGGGCCTTCTTGGAACCGGCCTCGACCTTGAGCCAAGTGCTTTGTCAGAATGGCTTATTTGGACAAGAAAGTCACAGAGCATTGCATGTCGAATCATAAGGCCTGGTTACTAATGTGACAGCTTACATTTCCACTTTCTACCACGCAGTTTGTTTCCATTTTCTTTCTATGGCATGCCACTGAGACATTGGTTCTATTTTGATTTGCAGAATAAATGTGACCTGCTCTGTAAATGTCTTTATTGCCTTGTTTCTCCTCATATTAATAGAGAATATTGCTGTTTATCTTTGTCGCCACTCTCTCTTGTCACTGCGCCCCACTTCTCATCACTTGGATGTATTCATGAGAAAGAGCTTGAGTGCTTTTGCGTGTATAGGACTTTGCTGTGAATATTTATGCCATGTCAGAGCGCACAACTTTGTTTTTGCTGTAGTGTGTGTTCACGAGTGTGCACGGCACATCCCATGTGTGTAAATTCTCGTCTTTGTGTCTGTGTGTGTATTAAGGACAAGTAGAGCAGTAGTTAGGTAGAAGATGCAGGAGGATTGTCTCTACAGTGCTGCTGATGATAATTACTGTAGAGAGAGAGTCTCAGAGGACTGCAGGGCAGCTGCCTGCCTGCCTGCCTGCCTTGCTGCCATACTGCCATACTGCCATTTACCACTCATGGCTTTCTACAGAGGCAGACATGTAGCAGGTTATTATTATTATCATGACTTGGCTATCTGATAATGCTAAGCATGACTAGGAGTGACTGAAACCGTAACTGTGGTAATCATTTTTGAAGTATTGTATTCTACACGAGGGACTCAGGAGGGAAGTCTTAATATGATATATCTACTCTTATGGTGGCAAATTGATCTGTTATTCTGTAAGTACAGAGTTGCACAATTGGAGGAGCTGCTGGGTATGGAAGTGTTTTTTAACAGTTTAAGTTTCTGTTTTAAAGTTGTCTTTTAGTGTTACGCTGTTCAAGTATTCATCTTCAACACTGAAATATGGGACTCTTTCGCAATATTTTGTTCATGTGATTTTGCTTGATTTCATCTTCGTTTCTCAGAAGTCCAGTTTTGTCAGTCAGCTGAGTATGGCACATGGCTCTGGGGATAAAGCCAGTCAAATATGCAAATCAGAGCTGCAGCAAATTCATAATGGTTTGTCATTGCAAAACACGACACTGTAACTGATGAACTCCACGGCCACTTACCTACAGTCAGAGATACATACAGATGATTTCACTTCAGCTGCCGCTCACCTTACTTTGGATATATAGAACAGGGCTTTTCCTTCTGAAACGCTGATTACCTGAAGTATCTCCTCATACTGTGTACTAAATCTATAATATTTCAGTACTTTCAATGATGTCTTCAGGAAGATTCATTTTAATTAGAGAAGCAGGGTGTCGCATTGTTTTATTTTAATTAGAGGTGCAGGGCATTGCATTGTTTCATGGATTAAAGATCTATTTTTAAAATGACGACATCATCTCTTACAAGAGGTGTTGCCAGGTAAAGCAACAGGCCTGCTGTTTTCTTACCCAGTGTTTGCCTCTTGATGGTGTCGAGCCAGATGTCCCTGCATACAGCATTGCCATCCCAGATTTCACTAACAGTTGTAGTAATACCAAGCCTCACTTCACCTTTTTAATTATGAATTCCAGTAGTCAAGAATACCTGTGTATGTCTAAAAGTCTTTGTAGCACAACAGGACAGTAGTAAACAATAGATGGAGATGGAATCGTTGTTCCAAGTCACTGCTCATTAATAACTGAGATGCTGGCATCGGGCCGTCATTAGAGCGTAATGAAGAATATAATTTAAAAGTTCAGAAAGTTCATTAATACAGCTAGTCAGGCATGTGTCATCTGTCAGATCATCAATCATTATGGAGCTCAGTTGTCTGCAAAGTGGAAAATTTGTCATCAGCTTCAATACTCTAATATGAACTTAAAGCAGGAAATACGGATATATTATAGATGTAACAATATTAAAAAAGCGCAACATTCAGACACCAATCAGTTAACGATGAATAATAATTACAGTTTATTTCTATGTCATTAATAGAATTTGGCACAGAACCTCACACACATTTTTTGGTGGCTCATCTGAAGTGTGAAGGTTGTGAAGGGCCTCTACACATAGCGTTGCTCTTTGTATTCAGCATGTGTTTCTTCCTTGGCAGCAACTGGCTTCTCCATATCTACGTAGCTAAGTGCTAATGTTAAACTTGTTTCAGGCGATAGATCGGAGGTTAAGTAACAAACAAACATAAGTTATGTGTCTCTATAAGGTAAGTCGCTGGAACTAGGCTGCGCAAACAAAACTGAATAATAGGTTACAGAATGAAGCAGTTATTTGCTAGCAGAAAGGTTCTGAATGACTGTGTTTACAAGAGTGCTCTTTAAAGAAATATATCAATATATTACTGTTGTTATATATGTACACTTAAAGGCAACCTTACAGATAAGGCATTGTGAGCTTACAGGTAAGGAGAAATACATCACTGGATGACTGCATGCAGGCTGTATATGTCTGTAGATATATTGTTATTAGAGTGCCAAGTAAGAGCCCAGCTTTTATACAAATTGTCTGTGGGTCTGGTACATGCTAGAAAATGCCCCAGGTGCCTTTCCATTCTCTGGTGTTTTGCTCTAGGTAACTGTCAGTGCCTGGAGGGACACCTCCAGCCCCACTTGACTTCTCCGGTAAGCAGAAGCTGTTATTTTGGGAAATCTGCTAGCTCTTTTTCCTCCTCACTTCTCCCTTTTTTGGATGACAGAGGAGCCATTTTAATTGGTTTGAGCGTCCTTGTTGGGAAGGCTAACAGCAGATTTACATGATTGTCGCATCCTTCTCTACAAAGGTGTGCCCGCGCTTTGGCTGGAATTGGGATCAAACACTTTTCTTGTCCTTTTGGACTATGGCAGTGGCTTTCAGGTCACATTATTGTCATCCAGCAGTGGTTTTAGGACATTCTCCCACGTTTTTGAGTCTGTGTAACATAACAACAGCCGTCTGTCTAAGAGGCAGTGAATGTTTTCTGTATTCTCAATTGTACTGGGACTTTTCTGTATTAGCCAAATGGTTTCACTCGATTCAAATGTTCCAGAATCACCAAAATTAATTTTAACTCTAAAGTTTAGATCACATTAATATTTCCAGGCAATGTTATAAATAATTATTGGATAAATTTAGAGATGCATGAATTAGTGGTGCTTGAGCCTGCAGCCAGCAGGGGGATTTGTGTTGCTCATTTTATCTTGACTCTCTCAGTTTCTCTAAAAATGAAGCCAAAAGTGACAATAATGTGTCATCACTGACGGATTGCTGTCTCCAACACCAAGTCCCTTTGTGAGATTCACAAGCTTGGAGTTGAAAATGACTGTGGGGTGCGGTATTGCTCATGTAACCAGCAGTGTGTCTGCACTGAGCTTAAACTGTTGTTCTCCACACCTTGCTAACATCTGATTGCAGTGCAAGCTGGACCATATTTAGATGTTTTTTAGATCTCTAAATTTAGATTGGAGTCCCAGTAGCTAGACCTGTCAGTTGATGCGTATCGATGTAATCTGATGATGCTTCCTGTTGAAAAGACGTGTAACTTGGTCCTGTTGTCCTCTCATCTGCCGTTTTCTTCAGTGAAATGTAGACCAAAAGATAGACTGACAGAGGAAGACATGCACCCAGGCAGCAGAGCTAATCCTCCCAAGGCAAACAGTTTGAATGCTGAGGGAGGTGAATGTTTTAAGAGAGGAGGCCCTGCAGGTACCTGACAGCAGTCAAATGAGTTGGCAAAACAGACGAGACTTGCTTTGCAGCTTGGTTTCTTAAGGCCGTGGGATGTGTTCCCACAACAACAGACTGATCCATTTTGTCCAAATCTATTTGAGCTTTTTCTAAATTCTGCTACTTTGGCCTTTGACAAATACAAATTTGTTACAGCATTACAGCACAAAGGCCAAAACCAATGGTGCAATAATAATATGTGATAACTACATATTATAAAGAAGCAGTAAATGGATTCATATTTATTGTTATTGTTATATCTTAATAATAAAATGAAGTCTATAAATTTGTTGAGGGTGATCAAGATTAATCAGAACAAGTTTCAACACTCATGCAGGTGTTAGCATTTGAGCCTCAGTCATAAGAGCATCACAAAAATGACTTAAAACACTTTTTCTACACGTTAAACATTTAACACACTGATGGGAAGCTTCCCAAGGCGAGACTCTAGTCTCTTCTTGTCACTAGATACACTACAGAAACACAGCAGCTGACAGAAAGAGGAGCTAATGCACAGAGAAATAGCAGCTGTTTGTTCATGTTAAAGGGAAGCTTAAAAAGGGGGCAGTGAGAATGCAGAGCTTTCAACTATCATCAGAAGTCATTAATAACATCAAGCATTGTGTTTAGGAAAGTAGATTAAAGATACGTACCCATAGGGAAACCATTTACTGCATACTGCCATTAGAAACTGAGTACAATTAGCTTGTAATTAGCCTGATCTGTGACTGTTCGTAATCAGTACCAATGTGCTTTATTAGACCGTAACCCGATCACGAATCAATAAGGACCCGCAGTCAATGAACATCAGACAAGCTTGTCATACTTTAGCAGTTACCTAGTGTTTCTATCACGGTGACGAAACATTAAAACGTATTCTTACAGTATTCCTACAGTACAGTAAGCTCCCTGCGATCTTCCGGGAAAATATTACACCAAACTTCTCCAAATCCAACATACTAATCCCTTACGTGTCTGCAACAACACAAGATAAGAGGCGTCATAAGTCGACAGTTTTCTTGTCAATTCAGCATCAATATTATATAAACTATTTCTCAACAAAGAAACAGACTTCACTTGCTAGCGGGTTAGCTGTTAATGTTTACAGAGTGGGAGAAATGTGGTGCTATTGTTGATGTCCAGCGTGTTGACGGAGACACCAGGAAATGCGAACTGGCCGCATGGTAGAAGGGGCCTTATGGCCACACCCCCAGCATCCACGGCGCTGGCTGTTTGGCCGCGGTATAATTCCTGCCCTGCATTGCTGTGCAAGTCTCTGCATATCTTCTTGCCCTGCGTTTGAACCCCTCTAGACACCTTCACGAGTGACATCATCAGTCTTGGCTGTTATGCGATGCTATGGGGGACGGAATTAAAAGCATAGCTCCACGAGTACACATACAAACTACAAAAACTGAAACATATGAATAGTATGGTACTGCAGAGGTGACCTGCGGATGCCCCTCATTACTGTATTCAGTTATGCGAGAGAAGAGGCCAGTATAGAGCAACATGCTCTGTTCTCCTAGAAAACAACCTCTTTTGGTTCTAATGAAGTCTCCACACAGGCTCTCGTGAGAGCTGGAATGGTTAAAGCATTCTAATACAGTGTGCTGTTGCACAGAAAGGACTTTGGCATGGGTTATGAATTACTAGTTGAGCGGTTTTGTTTTCAATTGAGGGGGCATTATGGTTGCAAAATTTCAGGAATATTCAAGGTGAAAATTTTCCACGGTAGTTAACAGGTTTTTATGAGAAATAAAATGGATTTATTGGAAATATAGGTGTTATATGCTTAGGCTGTGTTTACCATGTCGCATGCAGATGTAAACAAGCCTTTCACCTTATCATAAGCAGACCTAATTGAAAACCTTTCTAATAGAAATGAAAATCAAGAATTTGACAATAATGAATGGAAATACATTCATTGAAAGTCTTCAATTAACAAGCTCAGCCAAGCTGCATCCCACATGGTAACAGCTAGCCAGCAAACGCTAGCAGAAGATGTTAACAAGTTATTAACAGTGTATTTTGCTTTCGGCTGCTATCTGCCGGTTCTTACTGAAAGCATGTCGTCCTTTGGCTCAGACAGTGCAGTTGTGTGGGCTGCACATGTGATGCGAGAATGTACTGTGCATTCGGAGGGTTGTAATTTTACTGAATTCCTATTTAAAGGGATGCTGACAAATGGTCTGTGCATGTGATGGAGGAGTGCACTGTTGAATGCAGTGCCAGGTTGCATTTTCATTAAATGGTATACTTTTAACAAAACATGCCGTAAGACCTGGCATTGCATTCTATGTGCATCCCCCCTTCCCACAAATATATTCACTCTTACATGGAACAGTTTTTGTGTTGAAATATTGCTAAATTTCCCAAATCCCTGAGCTTCACTTCCCTTACAAGTTTTCTGGAAATTTTCCAGAAATTTACTGACCCTTTGCATCCCTAGGGACCATTGATGAGTGTGCTTAGTTTTAGATTCCAAAAAGGTTTGGCTTAGCTGTTTATTGCTATTATTATAGTGGCCATGCTAAGCTCATTAGCCTTTAATCGCTAATAACCATTACAGGGCTACATCTGACTCCCTCCATCACTTAATGGTTGAAAGATGCTGAACAAATACCCTCCCCCCCGTCCCCCCACCCCTGTGATTTTATTCTTTCCCCAGCTTGAATGATGGAGCGTCTGATGACTTTAAAAGGTGTAGAGTGGCCTTGTCCTCCTCAGTGCACCACTGGATCAAAGTGTAGCCTAAAAACACGGTTGCTTTTTCCTGCTTTTGTCCCCTTAAACCTCAAAATACTGGTTTGATTAGTGCAGGTGTAAGATTTACAGATGACATAATGAAGAGGATTCTTTTAGCCACTTTCAATATCTCTTTCATGTTATTAATGACTTTTGGGCGTACTGCAGAAACATTGCTTTTGGCTTTGGGACCAAAACACCAACTGCTGTCCAATTGTCCAACTTAAGACAATAGGTTTGTGAGTCTGAAACATTATTTTGTCAAACTACCTTTATTTTTTTCACAAGTCCATATTCTTATTAACTACCACAAAGGTTGTCTGAGTTCTCACAGTACCACTATTTTCCTCCTGTAATAGTTGGCCATGTCAGTTGTTCCTCTGTCAGCTCCTTCTAAATAATTTCACTTGACTGCCATAATTTTTGTCAGACAGTTTCGAAGGACGCAGATTCAATTTCAAGGTGTGGTGCGCAGCTTGACGCAATTGCCATATTTTAGCTTTTGTTTCTGTCCCCACAGAAATGTATTTTTCCCGCTGTCAAGCACAGAACCAACCTGGAGACGCTGGCTACTTCTTTTAACTAGTGGTTGTTGTTTAGCACAGAGTATCGACTGTGCAGGCCTAAGCGCAGCTGGTGTGATTGAACATTTGAGTTTGCTGTGTTGACGAAATATTGACAGTATAATAGCAGTATACAATAGGGGTAGTATAAACCAACAACATACTGTACAATAACATGTTGGCAGTATCACAAGCTGGCATCATCATCTGCATTTTAATGTGCCTCTTATGTTCATGCGGGTCTCAGCTAACAAATGTCTTGTGTAGCCCTGACAGTAATGGTTGATAACATTTTAGGTCAGTTTAACTTGACCTAGTCAGCAACATAATGCGGTGCAATGCTGATGTTATTATCATGTTCGTTTAATCTTCACTGGGTGAGGAAATACACACACTGAAGAATCATTTATATGCTGAGCTATAATTTACCTCACAATCCTTGTTTTCCCTTTACTTTAATGGCCTTTCTCTCCTTAACGACTCCCTGAAGATCTTTCCTGTGAAAACATTTGTATGCACGCACACACGTACACACACACCCATGCACATAGTAGTGTGTGCTTGTGTAGAGGGATTCTAACTCTAACACAGCCTGTGTCTCCCCGTCACATTAAAAAGCCAATTTCCTTTTAATAGCAACAACAGCTGGAGCTGACAGGGCCTGCGTCTGCTGATGGAGCAAACAGCTCCAGACCTGTCCTGCAGCTTAGGCCCGGCTGCCTGTCTCATTACTGGAAAAGGGGAGAGAAAGGGAGAGTTGGTGGGGGGGTGACAAGGAGGAGGGAGGAGGAGAAAGGATGTAGCCTGTGCACTCCGAGGCAGGTGTTAGATGTGTTTTGGTGTTGTATAATGTAAAACACCACAGCAGAGAGTGCACGGGCTTGGAGAGACTTTGAGCTGAAGTAGAAAAACTGTTATCATTAGCCACGATGGAACCCTTGAGATGATACCTTTTTATAGTGCTGTGTTACCTGTGTTAACTAGCTTTCACCTGAAAATCACGCACACTCTTTCTTCCCTCCCTCCCCTCCAGTGCACCTGGTTGAGTCCCAGGAGATGGCTGAATCTGCAAGAGTACCAGAGCAAGAAGCTGATGCAAGAGAGCGGCGTGGCTGTCCAGCGCTTCTATGTGGCCGACACGGCAGCTGAGGCCCTGGAGGCTGCAAAGAGACTCAGTGAGTTGAACTTACGCACACACACGCAACGAGCCACGCCGCTCACCTGTGTCCACTCAAACAGAGAATGGAGCAGCCAGCCTCTTTCATATGTTACTTTGATTTCATGTTTTCATTTTCAACACCCAGTGTAGTGTCAGTGCCATGGGCACAAAGTAGTGCGGTTCGATTCTCAGTCATATTCCAGCGGGTTGATTTGAGATTAGCTCAGTGACAAATGAACTGACGAGTCTGCATGCAAGTGATTGTGTCTGTTTTGGGCTCAGTAGCATGACTTTTATTTCAAGCTATTGGAAAATGTCATGCTTGCTGATCTCAGTCTTTTGATGGCAATATGGTCGCGAAGCAGTGGAAGTGTTCTCATCATTTTGTGGTGCACTTTGCTCCAGCAACACATGAATCAGGTTTAAATACACGGGAAATGGTCTGTCCATTGTATGAATTTATGCACAAGATAATTCTTTATTACTTTGATAATAAGTTAGTTTCAGGGCTGTGTTACTGTGTTAAATGTACTGCTGCACACTGTGAAACCATAACAGTCCTATTTGTGCTGCATGGCTCTTTGGCCCTGCGACAGGACGTGCAAATGGCTGTGGCTAATCAGGGGTGAAGTTTTATCAAGTTTAATCGCGTCTTTATGCTGTATGCTTATGTGCGGAAGCCTGTGTTTTTTGAGCTTAGTGGTTGCGCCTGCTCGCTTTTTCATCACGCACTCATCCGGGCTAATCTGTTTCACAACCTCTCGTGTTTAGTTTCTCATGTTTTGCATGTTCTTTTTTTCTTTTTCTTTTTTTCTTTTTAATGTATTTATTCGTGATTATTGGTTACAGTTTGGATTATTGCCCCCACACGCCCACATGAAGCCATGCAAGGAAGTGACTCTAATTTTATTCTTGTATCACAAATCTTCACAAAATACATTGTACTCGCATGAACAAAGATGATTTAGCACACATTTGTATGCACCCACACATAGCCTTCTCTTCCATCCGCTACCTTCCCTGTTCTACTTTCTTCCCACACACCAAAGTGGCCAACGCATGCAGTGTATATTTCCACCCTCAGCTTTATATTTTATTCAGTGTCCTCTCGAACTACAGCAGTGACTTTCTGACAGTGCATCCAGGTTGGTTGTCAGCCAGCGAGGTGCCACTCTTGCTGCTGCATTCGGGCTCCTGAGCCTGGGGTGCTGCCTTCGGTGACCCTGGTTATGATGCAGACAAAGATAAACTGAATAGGAGGAAGAGGATATATATTTTCATGACAGTACTTATATTGCTTGGTAAGGGGAAAAATAGAGAGACAGAAGACTTTGGAAGAGGGAGTTAGAACAGATATCTTAATAAAACCCAGGCTAGACTCAAGGGTTGATTTACTTATGACTCAGGCTTTGTAGTTTTTTTTTGTTTGTTTCGTGTTTGGTTTATTGTAAAATCTATTTTAGGACATTTCAATGTTGAACTGCAAAATACTGTATGTGCAGAGGGAAATTAACTTTCTACAAATGGTGGCTGAAAATGATTTATCATTGCGGATTGTCCACTGCAGTAGAGGTAATTGCAAGACTGCAGTACAGAAATATTTTTATTGGTTTCTTCAAACAAGGCCAGTAGCAGAGACCTCCTTTGCGCTCCGTTGCTTTTCAGAAATGGACAAGACACGTGTTAAATAGCCCAGCATCAGGTCCTAATTACCAGCAGTGCATTCAGATGAACTCGACTGTGGCTGTGACCACTTACATCACGGGTGTTAGTAAATTCCCGGCTAAATTGAAAATATGCGGCAAAGCAAATTCTTGCAGTTCTGACAGTAATTTGCGGTTGGCTTAGTAAATCAACCCCTCTATTCTCACAGCGTACTTCAGAACTGCTTTATCTTCTCATCTCCATTGGCTTTGGTCAGTGTCCGAGTACATTTGTGTGTGTGTTTCTCACACTCTTTGTATCCTGTGACTATTGCTGGCTCGCCATTAAAGCATGCAAGCGAGCATCTCCTGACGCTTAATTTCTTCAGCTACACATCGTGTCTCTTCATGAATGTGTGCGGCTCACACATGAGCCGTGTTAGGTCATACATGAATGTGATAGAGAGCGAGAGAAAGAGGGAGATCAGTAACCTCTTAAGTTATGATCTGTTGGGCTGAAATGCAAACTGAGACTGTCAAGCCCTGACTCCCCGGGGTTGAGGGGGAGGCAGGGAATGAAGCCAGCCTTGGATGGAGCTCCGTTTCATGGCTTTCCACTATAGAGGACACAGCGTATGACTCTGTACAGGGGATACGGATGGCTGGGGTATCTGAGCTGACCAGGAGCGACTCCAATGGATTTCTGTGTGGTGCTGATACCCTGCTGTGAGTCCTTGGTTCCTTGCATACACAATAGAATGAACCAGTCAAGCATGGAGGCACAGACACAGATGAATGACATGCATGGGGTAAGCTTGCCCATATGAACACACGAACTCACACACATGCACACCAACCAGTATTCTCCTCTCTGCTACACTCACTTAACCATGAAGTGGTTAAGTTGACAGTTCAATTGCAGCTATGCTAGAAACTCCTCTCACTCCACTCATGTACTGTAGAGTGATCCAACTCTCCTAAAGTGGACACAGATTGATTTGTTCTATTACCACAGAGGACAAATAGCTTAAAATCTTCCTCCTTCTCTATCAAAACAAACAAAGAAGAAAAAAAAAGAATCGGACATGGACCACTGATTCCCTTTAGCTTGAGTGACAACTCTTAGGGGAGAGTTTACATTGTGGCAGATGGGTGACTCACAACCAGCTAATGGCTTAGGGAAAGTAGGGTTTCATTTCTGTGGCTCCATACTGGGTGAGCTGTGCAGGGAGTTATCAGAGAGTCCAAAGTTTTTGTAATGTGTGCTCCACTGGGACACTGAGAGAATGGCACGCTAACTCCTGCTGTCTGTCCAAAACCAATGACCCAAATCCACCAGTCTCATACCCAAGCTTTTAATCTTTGTGTTGTGTGTGTGTGTGTGTGTGTGACAGCCCATGCGCCAAACTGCAGTTTCGAAAAATAAACTTTTGGACCTTAAAGTTACATAACATACCTCCTATTTCTGAATGTTCTCACCGACAATGTTAAAGATTATTGTCCTATTTTGTGAAGTTTTCTCATTTGCAAACATTTATGCTGTCTTTGACTGGATTTTAGGCATTCAGGTAGTCAGTCCCTTTGACTGCTTATAGAGCTAAGGCAATGCTCATTTATGTCTCCAAAAATATGGTATGCTCTCTGCACAGTAAATGGGCAAAGTACAAGTAAATGTCTCTCTGGCAGAATCAATAATTGATGTGTGTAATGCGATGCTGCTTTGGCATGTTGCAGACAAGTTTCAGTAGCACCTCTATTTCCATGCATCCTAAAATGTGACCCAAAAGAGGTCAGAACAATTGAGCTGCAAATTTTTGTGGCAGTAACCCGACACTGATCCCATTACAAATATATATGATCAAGTATATTTTATTCGCACATTTCACTCAGTGCCTCATCAGGCTCATGAAAAAACCAAGGACTTGAGTAAGAGAGCACTTAAGGAAGAGACTACCGGGATCAGACTACATGATGTATTTGTCTTTGATGATGGTCACGGTGTCAGATCTAATGACCACGGTGCCATAAACTCCAGCCGGTAGATAGGTAGATATGTATGCCCGTCATTGAAGTCACAAAACCATTTCCATTGTGCACTAATTATTATTATTATTATTATTATTATTATTATTATTATTATTATGGCTTCTTTTTTTCTTTTTTTTTTACTGGGAAAATCAGTTGAAATCTGACATATTCATGCTTAAGTCTATCTGGTCATAATGTCGAGTGAAAATAATTCCAGTGCTAGACGTGAAAATATTCTGTCCCCACACACTGTTTCTCCCTGCTGCTTCTGTGATGCTCCTCTCTCCGGCAGTGAAAAAATGAATCAAGAAAGTTCGGGTGAGTTTTATTTTGTTTTTGTCTCATTTGAATGAAGCGTGTTTTCCAATGATAAAATGACTGTTTCTGTGAATGGAGGCTGGTCCCTTTGGTGAGAGTGATATAGCAGCTTACTCTGGTTAAACAAAATGGATCTGACTCCTTAATAAAACTGTATCTCTGCAGGGATCCTTTCCATAATGTTGTCAAACACTTATTTTAACTATCTGATCCTGTCAGTGACAAAAAACAAACACTCTTAGTGGACGTACATTGACGGTGTGCATGCGCCCAGAAGGATTACATTGCAGTCCATTTCACGGCTGCCGGCTGCAGCGCCCTCATTCAAAAAAGTTGTGACCAGATTTGCTCCCATTTGTCTTGGACATTGAAGTCTTCCATGACGCGTGGACCTGCACAACTGCACACACAATGTGAATTTCATTGATTGAAAATGAAATGTAGGTCAAGCTGAAACCAGCACATAATTCAACAATGTGGTATAGGACATTATTTTCTTTATTTGTAATTTGTAATATGTAGGTATGAAGATATTTCAAAGACATGCTTGCGTTGCGATAATGTGCAAGTAGTATGTCTCTCCTTGCAAACCTGTTTTTCCTTTTAGAAGGAATATTCAATACACACACACACACATACATACACACACACGCACGCACACACACACACACACACACACACACACACACACACACACAGTATATATACAGTGTGCATATATATTTGTGTGTATACAGGTTTTTTCACAAAGACCTGGTTGCTATCTGCCAGTTTTGAGATATCACAGAAAGGCCAGTAATGAATATAGATTTCGTCTTTGCCTTCGAAACAAACATGCACGGCCGTGCACATGCACCCAAATATACACACACACATATACAAATACCTGTGCCCTGCTGCAGCCAAAGAGAATGTGATTATGCAGTCCACTTTGTGTGTCGCCACCCGCATGACAGATGCATCTGTTGGGCAAATCTTGATGGATTTTCAGTCTGAATTCTAAATCAAAACCACATTTTCCCTACCCTTCCTTGCTGCGAGAGCCCTTCATGTCTGCCATGGCTCATGCCTCACCCAGCAATCATTCATTGACAAAGCCACGATGGAAGAAAACATTGCTTTGGATTCTTATCTCCACCGCATGTTGAGCCTGTGTGATGAATGGGAGCAACATATACTCGTGTATATGAACATCTCATATCGGATGAGTCAGACTGTGTTGCCCTTTTTTTTACCGTTGACATCGGCCTGGCTTTCCTTTGACAAATCGTGTTGTAATTACATTTTCAGTATCTCCCAGTTTTTGTTCACTGCATCTTGTTTTCAGTTTGTAAAGTTACCTTAATTTCTCTCTCTCTTCGTTCACCTCAGTCTACCTCTGCTGCTCTCTTTCAATTCTTTGGACTTAGCACAGCCTCACTGCCAGAATGACAATTAACAGAGGTAGGAAGCATTTTAATTTATTTCACTGGGTTATGAATATTCAGTGTAAACAGAGCAGTTTTTATGCATGGCTGTCAAATCTCATGTGTGCTTATTAGAGCGATAGTTAATTTGATATGTTGGCTTACTGAATAATAGTTAGCTACCTTGACATTAACTCATTGATGTGGCAGGTGTGTGTGTGTGTATGTATGCATATGCAGGCATGCAGATTTGGTTATACTTGTGCTTTTTGTGATGGTGTATAAGGTAGCCGGAGAGAACGAGATCTATAAGGTCTCCTCATCTTGCAAATGCATCTCCATCAGTTTTAATCTGCTACCCATTGCTGTCTTCAGTCATCATGCTTGAAAGCACTGAAAATGTGGTTGACTGCGGTAAACATCAGCTCTTGCACTGAAAATGTAAACATTTGGTTGGCCATGCTATATATAGTGTTTATTTTTCCCTGAGAGGAGAGTCTGTTTTTTTGGCTACTGGGGATCTTCAGGATCCCTTAAAGTCAAGTCAATGAAGCTCACACTGCGCCTCAGATGGTGTGTAAATAAAAGTAGCTCAAGGCCAAGGACACTGTCATTATGTGTATCTTAAAGTGATTGTTTTCAGTCTGCTCATTTAGTTGTCTACTCTCTGTGGCCCCCTTTATGCCTCGGGCCCGTAATCCACAAATCTTTCCACACGGTACTGGCTTAAAGTGTATTTTGCCATGTGTGCTGTCAGTGCTCATGCCAGTCCTCTCAGGGAGACCTAAGCATTTTGGCTAAGTTTCAGATGCAATTAAATGTAGAGTAAATGCTCATTTAGATGATTTGTCAATTAAAATATCTTGCTTCTAAATTCGGCCAGGCATCCAGTCTCTAACGCCATCAGAGGATCCAGCAGGTTCATCACAACCATCCTCGTGTGTGACGAGTTCTGGTGTTGCCCAGTGTTGAATGTTGTCTAAATCTGTGTATTGTAGTATCAGAATGCATGTTATTAAAAGATTACATTGATCCACGCGTAAAAAGCTGCATGGCGTACACTATCTGCTGGGTGGAAAGCATGAGGAGATCTCCCAACCTTGAACAAAACGGCCGACGAGTGTAGGCATGCACCAGCAAACCCAGGGATGGAAGAGATAATTCGATTTTTCCTCTCATGGAATCCAGTGGTATGGGTCTGCCATTGTGCACTGAGGTGCAGCGGGGACTCCCTACACAGCATCCTCTGCTGGATGCACTCCCAGACACATTCACTGCATTTCCACATCAGTGTGGAAAGACATGGGATATACCAGACACAGAGCCAAGGGCATGCTGGAAGAACCCAGCGGCAAAAAGGGCCAGGGCAACTGTAACTGTGACAACAACAGGGAGGACAGACAGGACGTTCCAGGCCATAAACTCCAGATCCTTTATTCACTATTTGTTGCATGCAATGAACATTCTAAGAAGCACATCCCAGATATCAATTTGGGTGCTCAAATGTTGAATTATCCATAGTGGTGATACATTACAACGGTGTATTAGTAAGGATGTGAAATAAAAGGCTAAGGTCACAGATATAAGATATGCCGTGCTCACACATGCTCACACTAGGTGTTCCTCTCATTATTTTTGCTGGCGATATCAGCAGTTCCGCTTTCTCTGGCAAGGTGCAGAGACGCATTTACACCTCCGACTACGCCTGGCGCTGGCGTATGAGATCATCTAGAGAGTGCCATATGTTTCTTCACTAACCCAACACACTGCCTAGCCTGTACCATCTGTCATAGAAATGCTCCTCCCCACCATGGGCATCACCACCAGCCATTCTGAGGACTTCCTTACCCATGCGTGACTCATGCTCTGCTCTCCCTCATCCTGACTGGCCTATGTGCCAGTGGAGATGCTGTACTATGCTTTCTCAGTTTATTTATTCACAAGCTGTGCTGAACAGATAACCCATCCAAGAAGTCTTATATCTGAAGTCATCTGTTTGGTTGCTTGTCATTCAAATGTGGTAGCGGAGATTATAGCGAACGATTGGAACAATGTCAGCTCTGCAGCGTAGTTTAGGCTTAGGTGGTGCTATGCCTCATTCATGCTATTGGTGCTATACAGTTGATTTCTACCTTGCATGAGCTAAAATGATATGAAATGCCCCTATATATCTATCTCTAATTTCTTTGTTATAAGATGTGCAGTGGAGAAGGACTTCACAAATCAAGCAGAGATTTTGAATCCCAGTCGTGGGTGTTGAGTGGTGATATGCTACTGTGGCACATTAGCATCACTCATGCTTCAGTTCCTCTTTTATGTCATTGTGTCCCAACACTTGCTCAGTGATAAAGCCATTATCTGGATAATACTGGCTCTAAAATGCATGTTTTATTAAGGCTATTCCATGCTTCATTGAGCAGTGAATTTGTAAGAAGCAATGCATTGACTTTCTTTCCCTAGCGCTCTTTCTCTGCGTGCCTTTTCTTTGAATTAACTCCAGTTCGGTTTGAGTTGAACAACAGTGTTCTATGAGCCCTTGGTCATCAAATTGTAATATGCTTTGCTCTCTGTGTGTGATACCAGTCCCGCCTCACCAATGACAAAGAAAATGTATGGACAAACTTAACATTTGTTGAATGATAAAAGGAAAGTCTGGCAGTACACCTGATGCACCCATGGGACCCGCTTCCTTTTCAACTAGGGACAGACAAATATATGTTACTGTCAAACATGTTTAAAACATGGAAAACATGGCCAGACCTCTCCTCACTGCACATCCCCTCCCTTCTCATTCACAGTCCCCACTAGAGCAGCCTCGTGCTCTTCAACACTTCAAGCGCCTTTTAAGACCACTTTCATCTTCCCTCTTCAGAAAATGAAGCGGAGTCTCTGGTGAAAAGCGCTGACAGTAGCAGTTAGTGCTGAGAGTTGGCTCAACCACAGCCCTTTCACTTCTGTCTTTGTCTGAAGTAGTGAGGGATAAGACGACCCTCTTAGAGCTTTGTGCGTTTGTGTGTGTATGTACACCAGCTGGATCCCATGTCGTGTCCTCCTCTTCTCGTTGGTCTACTGGGCAGAGGCCACTGAGGCAGCTGCTCATCTCTTGAGGGAACTGATTTCTACAATAGGTTCTTGAACTTCAAAAGAATATGCAGCCTCAGTCTTAGAGGATATTACACTTCTATTGTTTCCATCTTCATGCTGTTACTGCCAGGCAATCCGTTTCCATCAGCAAGCAGTTACTATCGCCACCTCCGCTGTTTCCACTGTAAACACGATGGTAGCCCTGCTGCACTAGCAA
This sequence comes from Chaetodon auriga, assembly GCF_051107435.1. NCBI lineage: Eukaryota > Metazoa > Chordata > Actinopteri > Chaetodontiformes > Chaetodontidae > Chaetodon > Chaetodon auriga. The sequence continues at coordinate 6,415,394 of NC_135075.1, read as the reverse complement.
CAGTGGCAAGGAGGAAGAGTGTCTGTTTAATGATGTCTGTTTCAAATGGATGAGCTTGTGAACAGAAAAATGAGGCCCAAAGTACCTTCTGTATATGTTACCAACTATGCAAGACCAGATAAGTTAGCTAGCTCTTTTTACAATATGGTTACCTGCAGCAGTCCCAGTCATGCTGTCAGAGTAGATGAGAATGTGTTTGGTGGTTGCAAGTTAGATGGCTTTATAATCAAAGTGTACTTATAAACTGAGAAAACTCAGGTGGCTCTGGTGGCTGATCTTAAGTGCGAAACATCTGTCATAAAGTTACTATCATGGACACAGCTTAATGCAAATTATGCACAGTCAAGTGAGAAAGAAATGAAGAGTTCAACCATAGTGTCAGGAACTTTTAGTGGATATTTGTAAGTCACTCAGATCACTCAGCTGAAGAACCATCTCCCAAGCAATGGCTTGCCAGCCGATATCCTCTTTAATATTATCTTAATAATGCCATGACCAGCAATCATGGAGGTGAGGATATTATTGTAGCTCAACAGTAAGATTCTGTCCAATGCCCATTGACAGGCTGTGACCCTGGAAAATATGACCACAGTGTTGGCACTGTGTATTTTTATGTGTGGGTTTACATGGCAAATATTAGAGGTGGCTGCACTTATGCACTCTGCTTCTGTGTTTACACTTCCACGTCAACAACCTTAAACTAATGTCCTGCACATTTCAGTCTCTTAGCGAGACTTGTGTTTGGATATTGTGCCTTTGGCTTCCACTTACACTGAGGTGACTTTAGTTTTGCACTTGTCACACTTGACCATTTTGTACTCGGTACATACAGTACTCAGTACTGTACTCAGTACTCAACTGCGCACTGCAAATGTGCAGTTTGCCAAGGAATGCAGGTACATATAGAATGATCACATTGCTGTTCCTCTCTCGTTTGTGTGGAATATTTAGGTATCATTCTGCTTACATATACTTATGAGACTAATCTGGTCTGTGCACACTAGTAAAAGAAAATCATTTGACAAACTTTCAAGTATTAACCATGCTGCTGTTCTTTACGTGGCCAGAGTTTAAAACAAGTATTATGTTAATAACTTCTACGTAAATGTGTTTGGTTCCATTTACATCATTTGCATAGCTATTAACTGGTAATGTCAAGTCAAAACAATGTTGCTCTTTCTTCTGGTTTTGTCTGCGCATTCTGACCTTTCCTCCTTTTATTTTGTCCTCTGTTTAGCCCTCTCATCTTTTCTTACTTTTCTGCTCCCTCCGATTTGTTCACTCTCGTTTTCTCTTGCATTCTCACTTCAGTCTGTTGTTGCTCTCTTGCACTAACTGACTGTGTCGCTTCCTCTGTCTTTGTCTGTAGTCCATATCACCCCTTAAATTATGGCTTGCCCTCCTGTAAAAGAAACATAGTACAACTGCAGTTTCTCTCTTTCTTCATTTGCCACTTTGATCACATTGTAGAGGAAATAAACAAGTGCAGGTAGTCAGCTGCAGTGAGCTGCAGGTATCTCTACCTCGCCACCCCCACTCCCTGCAAGGCTTTTGCTGATGGACGGAGTGGCTCTCGTCCCTTCAGAGGGCTGGCCTGTCACACAGGAAGACAGATGTTAGTCTGCAGTTTTCATGTCTGCACTACCTGCCAAGATAACACACACCTGATGAGGAGAGAAGATGGGAAGGGGCTGGATTGAAACTGGAGGTTATTAACAGGGCACAGCAGCCCACTGACATACACTGCACCAGTTTCATTCAGAAACACATTGTAGGCTGTATGATAACTGCAAACACTTGCAATCTGATTCCGGAAAAGTTGGGACGCTATAAAAAATCTAGAAAACAGAATGTGATCATTTGCTAATCCTTTTTGACATAGACTGGATTGATAACAGTAGGCAACATATATAATGTTCTATGTTATCTCCTTTGTTTCACTCATTGGCAACACATTTCAACCAATTCAGGACAGGAGCAACTTAAGACTGGGAAAGTTGTGGCATGTTCCAAAAACACCCTGGTTTAGAACATGCCACAGGTAAATGGTTCAGTGGTTACAGGTGATAGTATCATGATTGGGTATGAAAGGGGCATCCTCGCAAGGCTCAGTGGTTCACAAGCAAGGATGGAGAGAGGTTCACCATTTTGTGAACACATGATTGTATAAAGGATATTACTACATGAGATCGGGAACACTTTTGGTAACCACTGTTGGTAAACGCATTTTGTTTGCAAATGATCGCATTCTGCTTTTATGCCTCTGTGCCAGTGAGAACCGTGGACAGTTTTTGGGGTTGTCCATCTTTCTGTTCCATTCTCAGGTGAATGAACGCAATATCTCAGAAACACCATTAGGAAATTTCTTTACATTTGGTGCAAATGTTCACTTGGACTCAAGGGCAGAAAGAGAGATTGTGACCATATTTCACATTTGGTCAGATGCTGAATTGGTGGCGCTAATCTTGGTTGCCCACCTTGAAACTGTGGTGATTTATAGATCGTCTGTGCTGTCAGGTTGAAGGTGTGTGTGAAACATCCATGTTTTAGAATTTGTAGCTTCTTTAACTTCTGGGAAAGCTATGGCAGCAGTAGAGCAGTCATCTACTTACCAGAAGGTCGGTGGTTTGATCCCTGGCCCCTGCACTCTACTGAACCCCAAATTGCCCCCAATGCCATGCCATGGGTATGTGAGTGTGTGTGTGAATGGTTATTGCTCATGATAAGCAGGTGGCACCTTGCCACCAGTGTATGAATGTGTGTGCGAATCGGTGAAATCTGGCTCAAGTTGTAAAAAAATGCTTTGAGTGGTGCTACATAAATACAGTCCAGTTACCATTTAGCTGCAGCATCCATGTTTGAAGCACCACAAGCTCATTGGTTTTGGTGATATTGAGCTTCAGGTGACTGTCGTTGCACCATGTGAAGGAGCTCTCCATCAGTCCTCTGGACTCCTCTGCAAAAATAGTCTGTAAGTGAAGATAGCATGTTTCTGACCGCAAGTTATTCACTGAAATCATACATGTCAGTGTATTGATAACTTCCATTTTGCCCAAAATACTATTAATACCTTTCATTAAAGTCTTCTTGAGCCTGGACAGACGTGGATGTAAACTGTCACTTGACTGGTTGGTGGAGGCGTCCACCCGCACGATGGTAATTCTAGTTATTTACATCTTACACATCTGAAATTGTTACGCGTGTTTTATGTTAGCAACTGTGTAATTGTTCTGTTGTCTGTCTCTGCCAGAACACTCTTGAAATAGAGATTTTTTATTTCAACGAGACTTACTCTCCTTTAAATAAAGGTTGACGAATGCCCCAATTTTTTTGAAATACACATTGTACAAAGACATTTTAAGAATGTGCACTGAAGCTCATAGACAATAAGAGCTCAGACACACATGCCCAGATACAAATTATGCTGCCCTCTCCAAGGACCTGTTGTCATCCCATACATTAGCTGCCTCTTAGGTCTCTTGTTTGGTTGAAAAAGCCATGCATCTGAAATTGTCTTAACAGCTGTAAATAGGCTTTACAGGGTAAAGCGGCCTGTCTCTCAAAGAGCTGATTTCTGTAAGCAGCTTAGTGTTTCCACCTCCTCATTACGCACCCTAACCTATTCATGTTGTGGGTGAGACATGGAATTATTTCTCACACATCCCCTCAATCGTATTTGGATGATACTAATGTGCCAGTGGAAGTGAACATGTCGTCTAATATTTGTTGTCATGGTACTTTGCATAAATGCAGGCTACCAGGTCGTGTTGGTGTAAGTCAGACCTTAGAGTTAAGTCAGTGTCATAAATAGGAATTGTACTGGTGGAGTACAAACATCATTATGCTTTTTTGCAGGGATCTCCAACCATTAGGTATGCTCCATTACTCATATAGTGGTAATGGCATTGCAAGAAGTCCTCTTGCCCAGCAGCGCATCAGCAGCAGCAGATGTCGGTAGCTTTTAGAATAGTTTCATCTGCTATTGTTCATGCTGAACTGATGAAAAATATGAAGTCAATAATGAGAAATGAGCAGCTCATGTTTGTGTTTTCTGGAATACACTGTTGTCTGCAACCCAGAGGTAATATTTATGTAGTTAACTGTCTCATGGCGTGGCGTGATACCAGTAAATGTCTTTGCAGAGGCATCGTACTCAAACAAATGATTCTCCCTACAGATATATACATAGATACACAGCAGCCATTGTTCCACAACACCATTATCATTACCATCACTGTCACCCCTCTGCTTGTATGGCAATGAAAAACTGTCAGCCAGGGGTTTGAACTGCACCTCTCTGTCACTGAGAGGAGACCAGGGCCATCTCAGGATGTCATTAGAAGTGCTGTCTATGTCTGAAAGCCAGGTGGACTTGTCCTCTAATGAGGACTCGGTCGTCATGCAAGCGCTGACTGGAGGAGGTGTCACACAGAGGTGCCACTGTCGGTCCGGGACACTGATATTCTCCTCCACTGACTAGCACTGAGATGGCATCATTAGAGGCAGAGATGGACAGAGGGATGGTGGGCTTAACCAGACAAGACAGTGAGATGGTAATGAAAACATTTAGTTGTAGCCAACAAAGAGGTCAAATTATTATCTTTGACTTGTTTTGTGTTTAAATCCCCTGTCCCTTGTTATACAAGTCCCAACATTTAGTCTTACAGACATGCTGGTAGCAAGAGGACTTTGTTGAGCGTGGTTGGGATTTTATGCATGTTTGTTGACTTTTCAAACTCAACTGAACAGGGAAACATTTAGCTTCAAGAATTCCAAGGTCATTGCATGTCAAGGTAGATGAAAAACTGAAGGTTTTATTTTCATATCTTTCCTCTTGGTTCACCTGCCATCACTGCATGAATGGACAGCAATTTTCTGTCTGACCTTTTCGCAGTCTGACAGAATTGGAAATGCTAAAAGTTTATGGAAAGCTGAACTTGTCCAAGATAGTACCAGCATTACCTCTGTGGTTGAAGAAAATCATCACGCAAAGAGTCTAAGCATTAAACACCACCTGTTCCATTTACTGGTCCTGCTAGTACCAAAGTGACATTAAAGCATAATGTGCACTGAGTGTTGTGCCAAAATAAGTGTTGGCCACACTTGACCTTTTTAGACACACGGAAGGGACAGCAGCATGCACATATTCAGTTTTCTGCTTATGCTATTAGTAAAGCTTATGGGAAGTCTTTGATATGCTGCATTGCCCATGGTACTTTTTGCTGTAGTAGGTTATGAGTTGTCTGAGGATTGTCATTCATCCAGGTCATGGTGCTTCTAAGTGCTTTACAAAAGTAAGATGACTTCTGCAACTGGACGACTTCTAGAACCTAAAGCAAGTCCAGTCGCCTTTGTAAAGCGCTTAGAAATAGGTTATGAGTTCACTGTTCCCAATATCAGAGAGACATTGATTTTCCACAGAAACAAGCCCTGTGGTGAAGTGAGTCAAAAGCAAGAGCTGCTCCAGAAGCTTTCTGTAGCTATTAATGCGTAATTGACAACACTATTGAAGTTATTTAAAGACACGGCATTTGCGACTGGATTGAAGCAAATGGAAGCATGGTTTGTTCTTTCTACTTACTGTACAGTACTGGCAAAGCCCTCTATTATGAATTATACTTAAGCTGCTTGTATTTAATTCAACAGAATACTAGGGATAAAGTAATTACATGTGTATTATTTGTTTTAATGGTCTTGATGGACTGGCATTTCATTTCAAAGACTTCAGACTGTTTGGTATGAATCAACACCATCTTGCATCACAACAAGTAGGTGTGCTGTCACGAAGAGCGCAGATGTTGAAGGTTAACAGGTCTTCAGTGTTTTTTTTTCTCTTCTTCTTCTCTCTAGCTTAATGGCATTTATCCAGCAAGGCTCGGCCTCTCTGTGGTGTTTGATTGTAGCTGTGTGCGCTGTAGCTGTGTTTGTTTTCTCCTCTCTCCCAAGAGCTTGATTAGTCTTCTCCATTTAGCCGCCACATTACTTTCATTACAGCACACATGCACGCTGGGGAGGGCCATCCTGATCTTTTTCTCCCTCCATGCAGATGGTAGCCACATCTTACTCTCTCTGAGATTTGGCGCACAGCCTACATCTGTCCCTTACCAGCCAGCATTCCCCTCATGGCACAGCCTCGAAGGCTTAATTAAATATCAGACCAAAGCTAACACTGCTGCTGGCCACTCATGGGCGACATGGAACGGGAGAAGGGGGGAGAAGAGAATAGGCCTTTGAAAGGAAAGAAGAGGGTGATTGTCGAAGTAACATCCTCTTTGCCAGCTGCTGTCACTGGCAAGCAGACTGGGAGTTGATTTGCACTCATTACTGGGAAATGAGTAAGGCCTGAGGAAGATGACCGCATTACTCCGATCGCATGTGATGTGATTGGAGATGTTGTGCGATGTTAATCTCCTCCCCCGTGTCCCCAAGATATAGAAAATAAATGGAGATGAAAATCTTTCTCCGCATCTTCACAGTGAGCCATGCATGATACAAATGAAAGCGGAGAACTGATTATGCAACCTACAGCTCCCTCCCCCCAAGAAAAGGGTTTTCAATCAAGTAACAACCAAACCACTTGCTACAGGGAGGATTTCGAATTATTGTGGCTGCAACAAGTTAGGAAATGATTTGTTATGTATCCCGACTATATTCACTGTCCACGCTCTTAGTAATGAAAACATACATTACATACATTAAAATCATCTCAGGAAGAATGTACAATGTATTGCTGTCTGATAGAACATACTCAGAATGGTACGTGTGCCATCCTTCATTTGCGTAACTGCTCGGTTTACAGATTTAATATTGCTTCAGATACGTGCCCTTCTTTCCCCTTATTCATCGCAGTGTCTGGGTTGAACCTAAAAGCACAGCTTTTCTCTGATTTTACATGTTACTACTCCTTTTCCGTCCTCTCCCCACTCTACTTCATACTCATTAGGGGCCAACCCTTGTCTGAGTGTTAGAGGCCATCTCATGTCTGTCATAGTACCCAGATAATGGCCGCCCTGCTCTTTACCATGCACCATGTTCACTGTGATCTTTGAGGACATCATTATCCTCTCAATGTGTCCCTACAGAGACTGGTGTTTCAATGTTAACCAGAGAATTTGGTGCGATTCTGCATTTTTTTTTCGTTTTCTTTGAGTGAATAATATGCTATACAATATATATATAATCTACTTTTTATATGTAGTGATGTAGTGTGAATGCACTCATTATATTTCATTTTCTTTCTTTTTTCAAAGTTTCCTCTTACCATCAGCACATTGTTCTTTCAGCCCCCATTCATAATTGCTGATATTGCTACAATATCTTGTTGTGTGCCGCATAATAAGCAGGTTTGCTATCAATTACTAGTGCAGCAGGAATGAACACCTGCCTTGTTCTCACCCCATTACCTTCCCTGGCACATTACATGCCTTTTAATATATTTAATATATCTTCGCTTTAAAACCGTGGCTTGCTTTTTTAAGGTCCCCATCAATGTGTCAATACTCTTACCTTTCTCCACAACTCAAAACAATGCAATCTTCTTATTGGGCTACATCTTTGCTCTTTCACTTGTTTCTTTTTTTTCTTCTTTAAAGCAAAAGTCATTTCCTCTGTGCCATCCCTCTCCGCTGCACATGCCCGCAGGACACACTATTTCATCTTGCTTTGAACTCTTTTAAATGTTGCGCAGTAGCAGTTTTTTATTAACATATTTATTCATTTATGACTCCTCTCAAAGCCCTGTGCATATGAGCACACCTTTATTTTCTCATTCTCTCCCTCTCCCTTTCTACCCTCTCAGCTCCCAACTCTCCACAGAGAACAGGCCTCACTAATGTAGTGTTAGTTTAATCCCTGCCATGCTGTCAGATGCTATTTTCTCTGGGTCCTTTTCGTACTACAGCAGTAGTTAGCACAGTCAGAATTTTTAGGCTCTCTTGGCTCGACAGTCCCTGTTTGGATGTTCTCCACCCTGCTTGGAGTGTTTCATCAAGGGAGTAGCTTGTCTCCAGCCCTCAAGGTCAAGGTGTCTTTCTAGCCATTGCACGGCGGATCATGCTCTTCCACTCTCCCTTCCACCCACTTCCCACCCTGATGGCAGCCACCTGTCAATGGCTGAACTCCCCCACCTAGATAATAATAACCTAGCCAGAGACTATCTTTCATCAAGTGTCCTCACCCCATTTGAATAGAGAGAATTGTGGGCAGGATGCTGAATAGACAGCTGATGGCCTCCTCCTGATGTGTGAGTTCTTGCAAGGTGGCAGTGACAGCAGAGGGGAGGCAGGGTGGGTGTATAATTGGAGCAAGGTCATGTGAAAGTTTGCAACAGTTATGCAGTCGCTTATTTCGCCTCTTGCACTGAGATTGTAATTGAATACCACTCGGAAGGAAACACACCCATGAAGCAGCTCATGTGGATAATGTATGTGGATGCTGGTCGCATGGTTCTAGGGATAGCAAATGCCTGTCTGTCGGTCGGTTCGCCACTGTGGTCCAGACTGGCTTTTCTCTCCAGCCATTGTATGGATTTTCATGAAATTTGTATCAACATTCATCTTCTCCAGAGGTTGAAGCCAACTGACTGATGTTATCTTTTGACTTTTCCTTTCTTTAGTGCCGCCATGAGGTTGAAATGTTTTAATTTTAGTAAATATCTAAAACAGTATAGAGTCCGAATGATTTTTGCTGTTCCCTTGACTTTTCATCTCGGCTACCAAACAGGTCAAAGTTTTCACTTATCCAGTGAAATTTCTCTACATCTACTCTATGCACTGATGTTTTGTACAGATATTATTGGTTCCCAGTTGAAATATGGTAATAACTTTGTTGATCCCATTACTTTTTCTCTAGTACCACCATTAGATTCATATTTATGGTTTTTGGGTGAAATATCTTAACAACCGTCGGATGAATCAGCCTGAAAAATTGGTACATTCATCCTCTGTACTTTCCCCAGCACCATCATCAGGTCAAGATTTTAATCTGTCTAATACTTAATTTATGCCCAAATACCTTCAAAACAAATGACTTTCCCATTAGCCTCAGCTGTACTTTGTGCTAACAAATGCTTGCATGCTAAAAGTCTGAATTTAGATGGTGAAGACCTGCTTAGCATCTGCATATTAGCATTGTCACTTTGAGCATGTTAGCATGCAAATATTAGCATTTAGCTCAAAGTAAGCACTGCCTTACAGAGCCACTAGCATGACTGAAGCCTCTTACTCTTAATTAAAGGATGTTTTATGTCCATATGCCAATATGGGTGCAGTCTCGTGTGATACATTGTAATCAGCAGTGTGAGGTAATTTTCCCTGTGGATGGGTGCTGATGTGTGTGTGTGGCGTGTAAACTTCCTTTCCTTACGTAATCCCTAATTTTTCACACATATCACACTCACCCCCGCCCTACCCCTCCTTCCTGCAGACAGATAAGTGGCAGACTCAAGGGGGCATCCAAGGTGCTGCATCTGTATCTTAAGTGCTCTGTCTCTCTTTCTCAGTCCTTCTTTCCCTGCTTTTGTCTCTCTCTTAATTTGAATCTGTCTCTGTCTTTCAGATGCCAAGGAGATCGTGCTAAAAGCTCAGATTCTGGCTGGTGGCAGAGGCAAGGGTGTGTTTGACAGTGGCCTTAAAGGTGGAGTGCACTTAACTAAGGAGTAAGTATGCCCCTATGTGCATTTCACACTGAGTTTCAGTAGGAGATAGATTCATGTTATTTCTCCTATGACAGCGACTTTAACAGTGAGGAGGCTCAAAGAACTCTCTGAAGACGCTCCCTAGGCACAAAGACACAGTCAGGATTACTTTGGCTGCAAATAAACAGTTTTCCTCTCTTCTAGTGTCTCGTTTTCAAACAACTACCCTCAATTAAATGTTGAAAAAGTGATTTTAAGGTCAACAGAAGCGTTACGCACCCAATCCTGAGTTTTCCCCTCTCAGGTTAATTGGGTTTTGTGTTGCCACTGAGGTTTTTGGGGCCCAGTTTAGGATTACAAAGTGTGATGGGTGTATTCCTTCAGTGAAGGCTCACTCTGAAATCTTGTGCACTTTTTAAAAGGCCAAACAACAACTTGAAAGAGCTGTTTTTTGCTCAGGCACTGCAGTTTCCGTGTACTAAAACAGTGCTATCTTTTTAGTAAAGGTACCTACCACTTACTGCCGCCTTAAAGGCATAAAGGTGATTTATGACAATTGTCCCAGACATGTATCATCGTCACCCTACTTCAGGGTTCGGAATGGCCAGAAAGTTTCTCAAAGTGAGATATGCTGAAGTTCATCGTCCCCAGACAGTGACAGGAGTGCACAGTTCACCTTCCTCTCATCTATCAAAGGATGAGTACAACCCCTGGCTTCATTTTTATTCACTTACAAAACCAGAGCAGGCTTACAGAAGCAGCCCCTGCATGCGGCCTGCTTTTAAACAGAGAGAATAAGTAGAGGTTCATTCACAACGAAGTGTCGACGCACCAGCGTGCTGTGCTTTGTCAGAATATGTTACATTAATGCCCAGAAAGTGCTGAGGCATATCTCTCTTCGGCTGAACAAAGACATAAAGAAATACGTATTTGTCTGTCTGTTCACCTCCTTTTTTCATCTTTCATTTTTTAAGTGAGTGTTTTTTCTCTGATTACTTTTTTTTTTTAATTAAGACTGCTGTTTAAAAACAGACAGTGTTTGACCTGCTTGCCTCTCTCTTTCAGCCCTGCAGTGGTTGGTGAACTGGCCAATAAGATGCTGGGTTTCAACCTGACTACCAAGCAGACACCGAAAGATGGAGTGAAAGTGAAAACGGTGAGCCACTGTGCAAGCTGAACGAATGAAAGACATACTTCTATTCTTTCGTCTTGTTTTTTTTTTTTTTTTTTGACCTCATTTCAAGGCATTTTGAGTCCAGTAATGCAGTTCTGTAAAATTAATGACTGTGAAGGCAGTCTGGCTCTATGGTTTTTGTTTTCTTTTTTCACTGGGTTTAAACAGTAGCTGTCCACTCTTGTTTACTGTGGGTTTGCGCTGGCTGGTGTTATGGCTCATTGCATAAATTGAACAGGGTCCACTGTGAATTTAAAGTGTTTGGTAAACAACTGTTCCTGTGTGCCACTAACAAGCAGGAATTTCATTTTCTTTACTTGCATGCTGCATGCAGTACCTTCTCAAAACAGACATTTCCAGGTGATGAAGCCCTCTCAGTCTGTGGCTTGTGTGTGGATCCTGCTTTCTTTCTGTGAATCTCCTCCTCTGTTTATCCCTGCTACCCCCGATTCCACCCAACTCCTGCTCCTACTCCTACTGCAGAGTTTAGATGAAATCAAATGAGAGTGACTTTTCACTAAAAGAAAAGAAAAGAAAAGCACCTGCGGACCAGGAAGTTCACAAGCTCAGAAGTAACTCCATGGCTCAGAGGCAGAGGAAAAGGCAAACAAACAACAAAATAAATTGGACAAAACTTGAATTAAATGTGAGCAGGAAGAGACTTGACCTCCAACTGGCCATCTTAATTGTTTCACCAAGAATATCCACGGAAATCAAACCTGGCGAGAGCAGCCATCGACTGACCTGAAGGATCTAGCACCAGTGTCATCACAATCTGGTCTGTCAGATGACAGCCAGACCTTGGCTGTCAACCTGCCAACGGGGTGTGCATCAACCCTCAGCCCATACTGCACCACAGAGCAGAAAACAGCACAGAAATAAGGGGGCAGTACTTCAGCATCCATGAGGATTTGCTGTCATGGTGCTAATAGAGGGATGAGGAGACAAGACTGGGTGAGGTGAGACACGAGGTGTTAAAGATGCTTGTGGAAGAGAACTGTAGGAGACAAAAACAGGAGTTTGACTGAAAACAGAAAGAACAAGACAGTGGGAATCCAATAACTTTAGTTTGAGTGAAGAATCGGGCTGCAAGTCAAACAACAGGGAACTTGAGAGAACCTTTGAGTGACTGGAGAAGACAACATTTGGACAAGGAGATAGGAGCGCTGTCTGTTCCCACGGTGGGAATAGAAAGCTATCCATCCTCATTCGCTGAGCGATAGGCTGGATGCAGAACATAACGGCTGTGCATGTTCAAACAAACACTCCATCCAGAAAACCTGCAGCCCATTAACCACCAAGCAACTGATAGTTCCCTGTCAGCTTTTTTTCCCCTCTCTTTTCCAAATGAGCCTCTTGCTTGCTTCCTCTTTGTGCTTATCTGCCGTACTCAAAACATAAAGTTCCTCTCTATTTGCCTGCCTTTCTCTCATTCGCAGCATAAGAGATTTTCTCAGAGCTATGCTTCATAGATTCTGGCAATCTATGAACACTGCTTATTTGCCTGTGTAATTGTGCTCAATCTCATATTGAGGACCTTTTTAAAGTTGCTCTCTAATGTGCCTAGAAAAGTTTTTTTTTTTTTTTTTTACGTGGGCTAAAGGAGAACCTCCCTTTACGTGATCATGACGTCAAATCAGAATTGTAGCCACATTCCTCGAGCCGCCCCTCTTTCTCCTGCTGTGCCATGTCCAGGTCATGGTTGCAGAGGCCCTGGACATCAGCAGGGAAACCTACTTTGCCATTTTGATGGACCGCTCCTGCAATGGTCCCGTCATGGTCGGAAGCCCCCAGGGGGGTATGGATATTGAGGAGGTAGCCGCCAGCAGCCCCGAGCTCATCTTTAAGGTTTGTGATTTGTGCTTTATACTCCTCACTACAATATCTAATGGGAAGAATAAGAAGTGCAAATCCCGCGCTGTCTTTGCTCAAAGATTTTCCTCCCGTAAATAAGTTTTATTTGGTTTGAATTCAGGCCAGGACTGGATTGCCCATTGGGCCTTACAGATGGAAGCTGTGCTCTGATCGTATTTCCTGCTAATTCAATTAAATTTATTGTCCTGTCTACATGTGCAGTGCACCAGCTGAACACATACAGCAATACTCTGAAGCTTAACATGAACAAACACACACAAACACACCACCTTCTGTGTTTTATTTTGGCTATTAGTTACATAGATTCCATTTGCAGAGCTTATTCCGCTGTCATCACTTGGCTGCTTTGCAACAGGTCCTTGTCAGTGTAAACAGATGTATAATTTAAACATTACAGATGGAGTTCGCCTGCATTTTCTATTGCCGTGTATCTTTCATTTGCTATAGTCTACAAATGTTGGAGCAGATTGTAAAGATCCTGCTGGGATTTATGTCATTCATTATTTCCACTGAAGATTTCAGATTATACGTGCAATACACAGCTGCATGTGTGTGTGTGGTGCTGCTGCTGTCCAACACACACGATAGAGCAGTATACCTTTCACACATCTCATTAAAATCTATTTGGTCCAGACTTAGTTTATACAGAATTGATTGAAACTGCTAACGACAGCTGCAGTTTTACTATGTTTTATTTTCTCCACCACTGTACATCCTGAACTCCTTCATCCATTTTTATACCTAGAAAAGAAAAATGATAAGAGCTTCTCTGTATCCGAAAGTCAAAGATATGATGGTCTAGTGATCATAAATCCATCGTTTCACTCCCAGCTCTCCCTTTTCTCCATGTCTGGCAGCTTGCCACTGCTTAATTATGATGTCAGCAGTTTAATATGAACATCCGCTTTGTGTCAAATTATAGTCCAGCGTTGGAGCTTCTTGTTCTCCCTCACTCCCTTTGTCCATTTTTCCTCTCCCTCTTTCTTTCACTTTCACTGCGAATCTTATAGGAAGTCATAGATATATTTGAAGGTGTGCGAGACGACCAGGCACTTCGCATGGCAGCTAATTTGGGTTTCAAAGGACCTCTGCAGAGACAGGTAATGGCCGCACTCAATGCAAAGCAGAAAGATCTACGACGCACACATGCATGCACGTATACAGAGACAGATATGTCTGCATTCACAAACAGACCAAACTTTGGCTATTATTAGTTTTCCAGAGGCAAGTTGTGAAGTGTCATTAGCAGACTCACATGCCAGGCAGTCTGTTGTCATATCTGGCAGTGACGCACAGCGCTGTGCGAGGCTGCGGGAGGTGACATGATTAATGATACCTTTAATTGACAGATCATGCCATACATTAAATCTGTGAGTGAATCACATCTCAATGAGCAACCTACAATTTTGAGGGCAGTGAAACAAAAGGTTTTTCTTGTCATGTCAAATTCTACAAATGAAAGGAATATTAAGTAAAACGAGGCCAAGGAAGAAGAGCATACAGCTCACAGTCAGAATGGGTATGTGTGCTTGGCTGTAGAGTTCATTTAAAAAACCATTTGTCTCCTGGCATCAGATCACTTATTTGTGTTCTTGCTCACAGGAACCGTGGTATGAGGAATCAGATTAGCACAGAGTCTTTCCACACATATAACACGCAGCGTCTGCGTTGTCGGTATGCTTTTCCATGGCTGCGGCAAGTCAGCTGCCAGGCTGTTTAATTTAGGGATAATTGCAGATATAAAAAAAAAACCTTTACTGCCTTGAATGAGCTATGGGATGACAGGATCTTTGTGTAGGTGCAGGTGTGTGTGCGTGCCTATATTGGTTGTGTGTGTGTGACAGAAAAAAGTAAGTGAGATTTGTGGACTGTCTGGAACTGTGCATTTAGCAGACTTGCACTGGTATGTCAAGCTGTCTTCATTACTGAAGAACACTTGCAGAAATAGAGATATCAATCGAGATCATTTTAAAATGGGGTTTTTGACAGAGATGATTTAAGCTTTGTGGCAAGTTGCTGCATTCATCTTTTACCCATGCACTGTTTGGAAATGTCAATCCTGTATGAAACAGTATTAACCAAAAACAAACAAACAAACATATGTTTGGATCCGACTGAAATGTGACTGAAATGTGCATTGTGATGTCATGTTTGTATGTAACCACATGAGATCAAAGTGTGCTAGTACGTGCTGTATTCCATTTGCCAGTTGTCACACCTTGTGAGAAAAAGTGAAAATCATTTTTCCCTACAGCACAGAGACATACACACTCATGCAAAACAAACTCAGACAGCGTGATGTTTAAGGTTATTTGCCATGTTTTATGTAGCGTGTGTCGGCGGCTGAGTGGCCTTGGTGGGGCCGGCTGCTCAGAGCCGAACCATCAGGTAATTACTGTCCTCTGTGGACCTCGCAGGCAGCAGATCAGATTAAGAGGCTCTATGATCTGTTCCTGAAAGTCGACGCCACTCAAGTCGAAGTCAATCCTCTCGGAGAGACTCCCGAAGGACAAGGTACCTTGTATCATAGAAAATGCTTGTCTTTGTGTCTTTGTGTGTGTGTGTGTGTGAGAGTGTGTGCGCAGGCACTTGGCCTCTCTCTTTGAGTGTGCATTGTGTGTGTCTGTGCATGTCTCTGTCATTAACAGCCTCTGAATCATGTCGAACATCTGGAATGTTTCAACACTTTAAATGGAGAATTCTGCATTTTTGCATGAACAGGCAGCCACCTCCTAATCAGTGACTGTGGGATGCTATCCTCCAGGTCTGAATGCATTTCAGAGTGTGAAGTGTAATTGCAACACATTGACGTCAGTTTCTTGTCAGCATGACTTCGTCTGGATCAAAATCCAACCGGCCTCAGGGAGCACAGCTCTCCAAATTCATAGCATGTTGATGTTTGTTGATGATTCCTAGTTGTTGATGATTAACTGAAGGCGTACAGTCTATCATCAACTATTAATGAGGAATTACAATGAGGAATTACAGCAACAGCTACAGACACATCCCTCATTTAACCACTCAGGGATACTCTACAAATATCTAAGACGTCGAATAAGCTCGGTGTTGAAATTCATTTTCCGTACTGTATACATACTGTGTATCAGGCCTAAGAAGTTGCTGAAATTGCTTCGATATGAATTATGTTTCAGTCTAAACAATTATTAGGATTAGTCAAACTCTTCAGCGTCAAAGTCTGAAGTTCTGTGTGTGGAACCTGAAGCTAGCTTAATGCTTAACCCTAGTAAGCTTATTTTCTACTTATTTGCTAAATATAATTGTTGGAAAATGAGATCGGCGAGATCAACCCAACTTTCTTAGAATATCTCATAATAAATACTAATATACTTAAGATATTTAACGAGCTGGACCAGAACTACTTTCGCACACTGGCCTGCAATACTTCTGTTAGAAGAGAGAAATTTAGTGTTTTGAATAGAAAATGAATTAGAAGGTTAGGAAACCATCCTCAGTTCAATGTCTTTAGAGCAGTGCAGTCTAACCTATTACATGTTCAGTCTATTGAAATGAAGTTTAAGTAGTTCGATTCAGGATAAATCTATTGTGCAGTCAAGCAAAAAATAATATCTCTACTGTCAGTCAACTCTCAGTTCTTCAAATATAAACGGTCACAGTGAGACTGAAGTCCAAATTCAGGCCTTCAGCTCATCGTTATGCTGTAAAGGCCGTGGAAAATAGCAGTCCTGATTTGGCCAAAGCACATAGATTATTATTATTATTATCAATTACTACTTGGTCTTTGAAGAGGTCTTTAAAAGTCTTAAATGGAACTCTAATTGTCTCCCAGAAGAGCTGATCCGAAACAGCGTGTGCTCAGTTTTAAAGGACGATTCTGCCATTAGTAGCTGCAGGCGTCTTTTGTGTCAAATGATAGTTTGCATGCGTCATTGTTTACTGTAGCTGTGGGTCCAGCTTACCTCAGTCCACTTTGAATAGTCTTTGCATGTGTTTACCTCCATCCCTGTCGAAAGTATTCCCTGATAGATGAAAAACATTTAAAACACAAAGAAGCGTAGAGATGTGGTAAGTTTCAGTCCCCCATTGTCACTCCCACAATAAATTCTCTCAACATGACACAAGTGGAGGTTAGCAGATTAGCATTTCAGGTGCTCACCATCCAGATGAGAAAGGCATTATATATAGTCACAATGCATATTCCCGCTATTGTGATGCTGCTTTTGTTGAACTTGCACTGAACTTTGTTTTTTCTGCGGAAGAAATAAGAATCAATGTCTTATCTGCAGCGCTCGCCACAGATTGACTGTGATGTGTCCTATCGAGACGTATTACAACGCGCTGAAGACGCATCGCATCTTTGATGTTATTTAGTCTCCTCAAAAACAGATTCTTGTTCAAAGTACGCTTTATCAAAGATTGACAAGAGAAAGTTGGGTGTTTCATGATTTCTCATGAATATTAATGGATGAAATGACTCCTTTCAAACAATGATTTTTTTTAGTGAGAGGTGTGAGTCTTTCCACCAGCAGGAAGAAGCAGTGGCTTTGATTGAGGCGGGCTTTGCAGACAAGCTTCACGTCGAAAACAATTAATTTGTTGGTTCCATCTCGTCACGTCATAAGGGAGCACAGCCATTTTCCGTCAGGCGTTAGGCAGACATGTATTGGAAAGGAACTTTTTTTTTTTTTTTGTCTCATTTGGTAGTAGCTCAGTTCATTTTGTAGATGGGCTTCAATAATAGAGGTGTCAAAACAAAAACAAAAGGAAATGCATAATGGGGGTACTCCTTTACCTGGAGGACGCGGTATGTCTTCCCTCCAGTCCTGGCAGAGGCTGCACGCTGCATGTACCATGTGTCCACAGTGTGTGTGTGTGTTTTGTTTACGTCTCTTTGTCTGTGTGTGACTCTCAAAGCCTCTTCTCATGTGTCCACATATTGTGACCTTCTCTCGCAATTACATGTGAATTATATGGCTGCAGCCTACCAGGCATAGAAAAGCTGATTCTCAAGGTTTTATGAATATGACCATATTTTCTCTTAGACCCATAATGGTTACATGTAGTGATGGTTGAATTTATTTAAATCTTTATTGTTGCAAGCAGATTACTGATGTCTGAAAGAGAAATGAACAATGAAAATGACCTCGAATTTCATTTAAATGAACAGTTTGACCTTTGAGGAAATATCGTTGCGTGCTTTCTTATCTGAGAGTTAGATGATTTTGATGCCACTCTCTATTTGTTTGGTAAATATGAAGCTACAGCCAGCAGCAGCTTAGCTTAGCACAAAGAGTGGAGATCGGGGGAAACATGCAGGTTTACGTTTGGTGATGTGCCCGGACTTTACATTATTAATACAGTGATTCCTTCAATCCTCACACAGCAACGGCAAGCCAAAACTCACATCCCCAATGAAGAAACAGTCCGCACATAACCTCCTGTGAAACTGCAAAGTGTTGGTTTTACACTAAAGCTTCTGCACGAACTAAACAAGATTTGACGCTTTGAGCTTTAACTGTGCTACTTTTGTTACCTTTAAACGGAGACTGACGTGTTTCTCCCTGTTTCCAGTCGTTATGCTGTGCTATGTACTGTACGCTGTTGAACTGCTCCTATAAGATAAGGGACAATCACTTTAAATATTGTGCGTACAAAAAGCCTTTTGACTAATTTATTACGTTTTTTTCCAGGTAGCTTCATGAGTGAAGCTTCTTTGAAATGCACTCTCTTTGAAGTGTAAAGGAAATGTCCATTTACTATAATGGTCTATCCCTTAGAGGCAATGTCAAAAACCCATTCCTTAGTGAGCCAACCTCTGAAATAATTAAGACCAGTAGGCCGAGGGGACACCACTCAGTTCATTAATTTCAGGTTTTAGAAATGATAATTAGTTGGCTTTTTATGTCTGAAGTCCTCCTTCTCTCCCCTTTTCCCTCGCCCGCTATCTCCCTCTTTCTCGCTTTTAATGCATCCTCTGCTGCTGTCTTTATTCCTAACTCTGCCTTTGTCATCTCTCCAGTGGTTTGCTTTGATGCTAAGATCAACTTTGACGACAATGCTGAATTCCGTCAGAAAGCCGTGTTTGCCATGGACGACATGACAGAGAGCGACCCCACAGAGATGGAGGCGGCCAAGTGGGATCTCAAATATATCGGACTGGACGGAAACATTGCCTGCTTTGGTATGGAGAGAAAACCCTGCTACAGAACTCATTCCTGCACACGCACGGCAAGCATTAAATGAATTGTCCCATAAGCGACCCCCTCCTGGCATAAGGCTTTAACGCGTCTCTTAAGTCACATAAGTGAAAAGCTCGGACACAGTTAAAACTTAGTCAGAGTAAAGGCAGCCTGGGCTTTCCTCCAGTCCACATTACAAGCAGCTTTCTGAGGACTCCAGAAGGAATGTTGCCGTAACCAATGCGTTCTAATTAGCTATAATCCGCCCAGAAAGTCTCCAGTGAGCCAGATTGTTAGCATTCTCATTAAAGGCCCCCTCTCTTGTCATAAATCAAAGCTTTTACAGTGTACAGCAGCACTAACAGGTGCTCTCGCATCTTACCCCGTAGCCTCATAAACACATTAGATGTCTGTTAGCACTACCCCCCACCCCCCCACCCTCCCTACACACACGCACACGCACACACCCATTCTGCATCCCCAGCTCCCAGCCTCTCTTAAAGTAACAACAGCTTTTAAGGCCCTGCAGCTTCCTTGAGAGCTCTGTAAGCCACCAAAGTGACAGCTGTTAAAGTGAATTTCCCTTTTATTGAGACCTCGGTCGGGGAGCTTGCCAGGACGCAAGTTCAGCTTAGCTAAACCAAATGAGGTAAGACATTTTTGTGCACTTGGCACCCGCACAACTCAGCAGGGTAGCCGTGCTGGCAGTTGGCTAAATGATGACACAGGCCGCAGAAAAAAAAAAAAGAGGAGAAGAACCTCTTTTAATCAACGCTCTTTTCTCTGAAGTCGAGAGTGGAGACAAAATCAAATTTTCTGTCTTGCACGACTTGAAGTATTGAATGTTCCTGATTAGAAGATTTCCAACCGATTCACTTTTTAAGTGTGACTTTTTATTTTTTCTGTAGCTGTTTGCTCTTGGTTAATAATTCAGTGCTGGATTCCTTTGTGGGTGTTTCTTACAGTGCATGTCATCTTTCCTTCACCTCCTGCAGTGTTATTTTAATGAACTCATCCAGAATCAAGGTAAATGTGACCATTAGAGGTATACTATTTTCTTGACAAACAATGTATATGTTCATACAAAGTAATCCCTCTCGATCAGTACTTATGACTGACTGGCGGTGTGTGACAGCCTGCCTGCAGAGACCCTGCCCTCTGTCTTTTTTTTCTTCATATTTTGCTGCGGTCGGGGTGTTTCTGGGCTGCAACCTTTGGGCAGTTGGTATTTAGCCCTTCAGCCAATAACAACGTGCAGGTGAGATCAGGACTTTATGAAAGGGTAGCGACCAGGTGCCAGACCATAAGCAGCATGCATCCAAGAGGAGGATGGAAATGGTGGATGCAGGAAAACTCTTTGTTTACAAACACTAACCAACAATCCTGCAGACTCTATTTTTAGGGACAGATTTCCTTCATTACACCTAATAATCAAGTTTGATACATGGTAAATTAAATTATTCATTATTAGTACACTTGATGCCGTTAGTCTCACTAAATACGTGTCTGCCTTTTAGTTATCCTCAGTGCACATTTTGGCACATGAACTGAACTGACGCAGTTCATTTTTACAGTGAATGGAGCCGGTTTGGCCATGGCCACATGTGACATCATTGACCTGCATGGAGGAAAGCCCGCTAACTTCCTGGACCTGGGGGGAGGTGTCAAAGAGAGGCAGGTGTACGAGGCCTTTAAGCTGCTCACTGCTGATCCTAAGGTAGGGACGAAGTGTTCAAGAAATGTTTTTCTTGCAAGGCTTGACTGTAACAACTGAGTACATAAGCCAAATTGGTTGCTCATTTTCAAGCATGTCTTTCGCAAAAAAAAAAAAAGAGCTGTTTTACCACCTGTTGAATTGTCCTCAATATTGCTGTCACGTATTTTGTCATAGCACATTGATAAAGCCCTGACTATCTGGTTAGCGCTTTGTCACTTAGACAACAGTGCTCATTAGACAAGGGACCTTGGCATATGTCCATGTTTCAGTGAGCGAAACAGAGTCTGGGCGTCTGGGTGATTATATGCCATCATTTTCAGTCGCAGTGGTGTGATGAATCTCTGCTCTGCGCTCTGCAATAAGAGTTGGCTTTTAAAGAGTCACACATGCATCCACACATGTGCCTATTAACAACTCAAAATGAATGCTCACATGCAAATTTAACTCACAGCATGCCTCTGGAAGTCTTGCAGCATCGGATGAGTGGCAGTTTGGGGTGTTTTACAAGTGATCCAGCTCTATGTTCAGAAAGCTAATAACTCCAAACTAAACAACATGAGCCTTGTAACGATACCGCAGTGCCGATTGTGTGTTGACAGTCATCACACCGCTAATTCCCCCGCTGCTGTCACTCCCACATTCCTGGACTGATCTCCGGTTGTCTCTGTGTTATCATCCCTGGCAAGCTTGGTTGTATGGAATATAGAGAAGCATTTGATAGCGACTCCATCCTCTGCCCCTTCTTTATTTCTATCTTTATTTACACATGCTGATTTGACTTGACGGGAAATCTTTCGAACGTGTGTTTCATGCTAATTTTTAAAGATATCTAAACATTTGGGATTTGCCACGTTCAACAGCCGCTTCATGGGTTACTTATCTACCAGAGAGGTGGCATCTCACACTCTCACACACTCCCTTAATTTAACATGCCTTAATATGATAATGCTAGCTTACTGAATTTACACGTGCAGACACAATGGAGAAGCTGTGAATACAGACTGATACGCAGTCTGCTCTTAAAATAGATATTCTGTCAATATTACACCTCTAGAAAACTCTATTTCATCTAAACCTAATACTCAGTTGTAGAATTTTTCACTCTGTGTGAGTTGTGAGGGACATTTTTTAAGTTCTGTCTTATATTCATCGCACAGCAGTGCACAGACTGGTGTTTCACACCTTTACAGATGAATGTTAAAAACCAACCAACCTTAACACTCCAGCGTGTGATTCATTGCTTCGCTCAAGTTTCCACTGTGTGTAGATTCTGTTCGGTCTCACGTGAATTCAGCCCAGCGGTCTGTAGCCGAAAATAAAAATGAATATGGTGGATAGAAAAGAAATGCAATCAATAGGGGAGAAAGAAAACTACAAAGACTTGTCGCTCTCTCCTGATACGGGGCCATCGTCTATTACTATTACGTATTACTGAATGCTTTTAAAACGAGGTGGAATTCTGCAGAGGCACAATCAGGTTTTAAAGTCTGCATTCATTGTTGCCCCCACCCAAAAAAAAACGCTCCCGCGTGGACAAGAGGATCCTCCTCTACCCTCCTCCTGTTCCTCCTTCTCTCTGTCTTGGGCTGATTCCCCAGATCCAGATGGGGGAGTAAGCCTGCTGTCTGTTCCTCCTGCTGCTGTATATGGAAATAGAGACCAGGAGCTCCTCCCAACAAGGGAAAAAAGTGGAATAGGATTGACATTAAACTGGGTTGGAAGCACCATTAGCATTTCAACCAGGGGAGCAGAGAAACCTGCTCAGGTCTGTGGAGGGAATGTTAATCATTTCACAATAAAAGCGAGAGAGACAGAGCAGCTCATTTGCATTTAGTAATTTTTTTTTTCTTATCTCCACAAATTACCACTCCCGAACAGCAAAAATGTGTGTGCAGAAATACAAAATTGAAATCAGGCTCTTGCCTAGGTGAATGTGACAACGCAAAGTTATTGATTCCACGTGTCAATAAGTTTTTGGAAAGAGCACTGTTCTGCTTATTTGCCTGAAATATCAAGGCAATCAGTGCCGATGGCCTTCAAATACGCGACCTATAGTTGACAGTTGTTTCGCCGTTTGAAGTCCCAGATGGACTGCTTTGCTTTCATTTCACATCATTATTGTTCTGCCTATTTTTTAAAAAAAACAACAGCATATGTTACAAGACTGCTTATTTCCACCAGCGCTGCCACGAGGAAAATGAGTTCCACAGCAGCTGCAGGGAACGGCACTTCATGTTCTGCTGCATATATGTGTGCGTTTCATAAGAGGCCACGGGGAAGGTTAGAATGGTTTCTCCGCTGTGGAGAAGTCATATCAGACAGGCGGTATAGCAGGAAATATCCTGCTCTAATGACGCCATACATTTCAACAAAAACAGGTATTTCGGTGTCTGTCTTCCACTCTTTCTTCCTCAGTCGCTTTTTTTTTTGCTTTGGTCTCCCTCCCTCCGTCTTTCTCGCTCTCTTCCTCTCAGTCTCCGCTTTGATGTCTCAGGCTCATTGTGCTGAGAGGAGTGGAAGTGATGTGAGTGTACTGCTCGCACTGAATAGCCGAGACGGAGTCTGGGATGACAAAGCCTCCTTTTTCTTGTTTGCTCACTTCTCCAGTGTCTACCCTTACAGCATTCATTACCTTAAACATCTTTATTCTCTGAGAGAACAGGGAAGAGGGAAGAGATGAAATGGGATACTATATGCGAAGTGGGAACAACATGGGGGGAAAAAAAAAATTCAAAATGAAATGATTGAGACAAAAAAAAAAAAATCATAAAGCAGTGTGTAGCCCAGCGTGCCAGTTAAATATGTGAGATGTGATGTAGCTCAGCTGAGTGTACTAGACCATTCAGCTTTGTTTGAATTTCGGCCCCTGGCTTTTTAAGCGGGGACATATTTATTTTTCATGCTAAAATAAATAGCTCCACTTTCTTCATATCCACGTATAGAACAGTTTGTTGACAGAATGGCTGAATTTATTGAGGTTTCCCTCACATCACCTGCAGGCACGAAGCAGGACCAGGCAGCAAATACCGACAGCCAAATAACCTCGTTATTGCCTTGTGCCAGTGCTGTAAAGAAAGTGGCAGATGGATGCTTTGTCCAACTCAACATCCATTTTGTTCTCTGGGCTTAAGGCAGTTTTCTGTAATTTTTATGGACTAGAGTAAATGATGACATTTTTCTAAAACACACCCTTGTTGTTGGTGTGTGTCAGTACAAGGGCCACCACTATATCAAACTATTAATTAACATGGGAAAAGTCTGTACATCACAACAGCATCATTAGAATAATATTTCAAATTAATCACTGTGTGGATCCATCCTCGTTTGTGAACAACCTTACAAGGATGTTCCTTCCAATCATGATACTATCACCAATGAACCTGTTTACCTGTGGAATGATCCGAACAGGTGTTTTTGTTACTTGTGTTCCAACTTGTTTGGAACGAAGAAAAACAACAACAACAACAGAAAAAAAAAAAAAATCTGTTTTGTTCATGTTTTTGCACAGCATCCCAGCTTTTTTTGGAATCACTGTTGTGTAAGCCAATAGCACAACATCTTAATTCTGCCATGTTGCAGAGTAGCGTGGTGACTGTGGAGATCAATTGTGAGGTCAGCTGTGTCAGCTGGTTATCAGCTTTGTGTTTCTATTCACAATCAACACACTCTCAGTCCGTTTTACAGAATGCAAAGTATTTCAGTGAACCGCGGATGGATGAAGTCTTTCCCTCTCAGAGTAACGTTTTGTTCTCCTGACACTGGCAGAGAGCCAGTCACATTCCAGCTCTTGTGTGTTGTGAATGTTCTGCCTGCCGCTCAGTGTTTCTGTGTGCCTGTGAAACAAAAAGTAAATGAAGTGGAAGAACAAAAATATACTGTAAGAAAAAAAAAATATAAAAATAATGCAACTTTTAAAAGTCAAATGGCGACTCTCGGCCCATTTAGCATTTCCTGGTGATATTATTATAGTTAGATGAGCACAAACTGGCGTGTTGTGGCACATCTAGTCTGCGTGCATACATTACGAAACCTACAGTATGTAACTCTGTGTGAAAGCTTGCAGTGTGTGTGTTTGCTGTCTCAGTCGTTACCTAAAGGTCTGGTGCATGATGCTGTAGTTCGTGGCACTGCTGCGGTGGTGAAGGCGGAGCAGGGATGGAAAGTGAGGAGGCCCCGCCCTAAGGTGAAAACACAGATTGGCACATTAGCATTAGTTCAGATGGGTGACCCACCCGCCTCCTGGGCAAGTGTGTGGGTGCGTGTATAGGCACACACGCATGCTTCTGGGGACATTACATAGTCTTATATTCATTTCTTAGAGACTTGCCCTAACCATAACCAAGTCTTCACTCTAAAATTTAATGATTTACATTATGAGAACGTGCATTTTGTCCCCCTTAAGGAAGGCAAGTCTACACAATGTCCTCATAATGAGTAATATATGGCTATGTGTGCGTGCGTGCTTATGTGTGTGCAATGCTTAGTGTTTTGTTTGCGTTTGCACCTCCTCCTGTTTGTGTGGGATTATTGTGCACGTCTCCCAGTGCTTCAGCCCTTATTGCCCTCAAGCAAAACTACATGCTATTTTCCTTCTTTCCAGTTCAGTGACTCTGCTTTAACTCACCTGCGTTCCCTCTTTAACCACTTTACTGCTTGTTGCTGTGACACTCCTGAACCTAACCAGCTCTAAGTCCCATCTCCCCCTCTACAGGGGACACACCACTACTACTACCTTTCCAACACTATCTTCTGTTTTCTGTGAAGGTGCCATTATTGGTTTTACTCAGCACTACTTCCATGGTGATACATACCTGGACTTTTATAGCGGTGCCACAGTGTGTCTTCCTGCCAGTCTCTTGTGGTTCCTTCAGCTCTTTCCGTTTCTATGTGTTCTTTCTCCCAGTCCCTCTCTTCTTTGTATCTCTCTTTTCTTCCCTGTAGCCTTTCATCTAGCTAAATCCTGTTAAAGTCAATGTGAGGAGCTCCCCCTCAGTTTCATGCCCGCTAGCTAAATCCTGCAGGAGCAAAGGCACTGCCATTCTCATCCTCACATGGAGATGTCTGAGGCCATGTCCAATGTGCCTCAAGTCCTCAACATGTATGGAGTCACAGCGAGGCAGTGGCTCTGGTCCAAGCCAGGTGAACCAGAGAAATGCACTGTGAAAGGTGCCCCATCCTGTCTTCAGGCTGGATGGGAAAGGACAGAGCTCTCTTTTACAGGCCTGTGTCCTTGCAGTGCTGCAGCACATGACTGTGATGCAAATCACACAGACCACTCAGTCACAGCGCAGAAACACAAATGGATGCAAAAACATGCTTGTATTGTGGCATCCACATCATACACACATCCACACACACATGCAGCCCTCCAGGGACCCCAGCAACTTTTAATCACAAGAGTCACCTGTGATGTTAGAGCCCCATGGTGTGTTATTTTGGAGGCAAAGAAATCACCTTTTTGCCTGAAGCCGAGGGCCCCGGGGGGGAAATGCTGGTTGCCTGTGCCATAAACACAAGCAATGCAAAGCCGCTGAGAAAAGGAGGGAAAGGAAAAAAACAAGCTACCATGGTAATGGAGTTCATTCCCAGAATGCAGAATACTACACAAGTACTAAACAGGGGGGCCAGCCACGGAGGAGCGAGCACTTAGTCCAGCCATCACACTGGGGCTACCATATTGAGGCCAGGCAGAGCCACAGACAGAGTGAACGTTGCTTATAACAGGCATGGGGCTTTAAGTGCTTTAAGGGAGAAGTGGCTCTCTGGGTGATATATGTCCTTTTCAGTTATATGCTGTACAGGTCATTGTATTGGTTTGCCATTATAAGAGAAAGGCCCTACCTGCATGTAATGGTTTTCCTGCAGATTTGCTAACAGTGCATTAAAATCTTGCTGTAGTGACAGATATAGGGTTGGGTTTTTGTCTATCATGGGACCTCTTCTGCTCTACTACATTTAAAACCATGGCAGCAATGTGTGCAACTTATGTTACAGGCTAAACCCAGAGTGCACTGACCCTGTGTTAGTCCTTGAAATGTGTTCACCATGAGCCAAATGCAGTGTAATTGGACGCCGTGTTCAGCTCTATGTATTAATGTGTACGATTTCTTTTTCTGTTGCATAGCTTGTGCGTGCGTGGGTGTGCGTGTATGCATGCATTAATGTAAGTACACATTCCAAGGCTGTCCATTCAAAGTTTTCAAGATATGGGGCAAAATTTCAAAACTCAGTTGTGCAACCGTAGAGAAGCATACAGGTATAGACTGATGCAGAGTGAGTGAATGGGCTGAGTGAAGGGGAGCCGCCCCTTTGCTTGGTGAACTCACGTGTCAGCTGGACCCTTCAGATAAACAGCTCTCGCCCATTTCTTAGCTAAGTACAGCCTAGCTTTGATAAATCAGAGTTCAGCCTCACCAGCAGTTGTCCTGTTTTTGTTTTCTTTCCAAACATGACATCAGTTGACAGGAAGCAGCAGTGTTAGATTTAGATATATTCTGTTTTTCTTTACCACATTTATTTTCCATATATTCTCTGAACAAGTCTCTAGCAGCCATGAAACTAAGGAAGTTTTTGCATGATTACCACCGACATTCATACCATTGTCAAGTTATACTCCTGCTCCGGATTTACGGGACAGCTCATCCTTTTTTCTTGTCTTTTTTTCTTTTCTCTCTTTATAGTCAATCCGCTTCCACTTTGCTCTGTTTACTTTGTTGCAGTCCAGTTTTGTTTTTTGTAAAAGTAGTAAGAGGTCTTAGTAGAGTTAATGACATTTGCAGTAGAGATAGTTGAAAACCTGCATTGTCCTTAAAGATCAATATAGCTGCACATCCCTCATAATGAAGGTAAGTCAACTCATAAGTGCAACCATAAATCAAGACAGCCAGGTATGAATGCTGCTAAACATTTCCAATCATCATTTAATGTTACATTCTAGTAGCATATGAGACAGACACACAGAGCGCACATGTGGGCGAGCAAGAACGATTCTGCTGCAGAGTCTAACATGTACGTTAGATGAATGGAGACACGCTTAATGGTATGCATTTTAAATTGGTTTATATTTTCAATTTCACAGAACCTCTTGGACATGGGCAGAGTTACAGACTTCTGACTTGAATATTTGTATATTGAGTTTGGCAACAACACACAGCTTCCACACATACGCTGCCCCGATCTCCCACTAATATGTATACGCACATTCTGTGTTGCCTAAACTCTTGAACCCAGTCTCTGAAAATACATCAAAATAACATCCGCACACTGTCATGGACCAAATAACAAATGTATGCACACATCATGAATTTGGGCAAAAATGTACACTTTGCACCTAAGGGGGAAGGTCCAAGACATAAGTGAAGGACAAATGAGGTTGTTAGACTTCATACATTCTCCCTCTCATTCCTCTTGTGAAGGTTAATTTGAGGAAGTGAAGGAATTGTCCAGAGATGCACCGTGCAGCTGATGACTTGTCAGATTGATTTGCCCTTCAGGGATCTCAAGCCTTGTCTGTCGCCTCCATTTGATTCTGGCTTAGGATAGCACAGCATGCTTTTAAAGAATCATGTCATGTTCCTCTGCACCGCCAGTAGACAGCACTATTACTTAACCGTCACATATGCATAAAGACCACGGATTCTTAATTTATTCACCTTATCCCAGCCCCTCGTCTTGGTACCAGTTCATCCCCCGTTGAGTCTCTCACACACAGACCCACCCACGGACACACAGACAGGTCCCATGGGTATGTCTGATTGAGCTTTCTCCTGTCTGCCATTCCTCATCCGTGGGAAATCAATAGAGGATCTGGGATTGGAGCTGGGGCTAATTGAGCTCTGCTCTCTTCGTTCTCTTATTGCTGCCAGGAGTGTTTTGTCATCGCAGCACCTGGTTCACACCATGGGGCCAGGGGGAGCCAGCCAGTGATCAGATAGGGCCTTTGGATGCCACAGGGAGGAGTGCTGTGTGTGATTGAGTGACCTTGTGAAGTCGAGTGCTCAGAGGAAGGGCATAGCAAAGAAGGCCTTCATTTATTCTCATATGCCTCTGCAGGAGCTCTTACTGTGATATCAGAGGAAATAGA
Source organism: Chaetodon auriga (assembly GCF_051107435.1). Taxonomy (NCBI): domain Eukaryota; kingdom Metazoa; phylum Chordata; class Actinopteri; order Chaetodontiformes; family Chaetodontidae; genus Chaetodon; species Chaetodon auriga. Next base: position 6,386,753 of record NC_135075.1, on the reverse strand, counting down.
AATATATCTTGTGTTGCGCAGTTTAGGAAGTCAGAATCGTTACAGTAGTGATTATCACTCTGGATTTCATGTAACTCAGCTCTCTTAACTTTTTACTTGCTGCAGTGAAGCAGCTTCTTTGTGGAACACTGCATAATCGTTATTGCATCCATTTGCATGTATTTCACATCGTACCACTAACCAGGAGACATCCGAAGAACAGATCAAAATGAACTTAAACCATTGCCTTGGCACTATCACTAACACACCAGTCTCTCCAGCTATAAATATCATGCCATAAGAGCGGTGCTTCCGCTGTGTTTACTCTTCACACATGGTTTCAACATAGCCATGGATCAGTAGCCCGTGATAATGCCTCATATTAAATGTGAGCATGCTGTTGCTCGCCAGTTTTATCCTTACAAACCGCTTTTCTACTCCTCTCAGTATTATAAATGAAGATTCCTTCCATCCAAACCATCTGCTGTCATTGCTCCACCCTTTGCCACCATTCCAGTTCTCCATCTCTCCATCTGTCCATGTTCCAAGGCTTGAGGGAGTGACACCATCACAGGCAGCCATGTCCAGTGCTGAGAGACATTGTGGGACTGTTAGACCTCCCTCATTTCATGCTTCCCGACATTTACGTGGGCACATGTTGGGGGATTATGGGAGGCCATTCAAATACCCGGTTGATGAGATCATTCATGCTCTCTGAGCCATGCACTGACAACACAAACGTTGCGCCCTTTCCTGTCTTCTAGGACTGATATTGAGAGTAATGTTTTTGAAGCCGCTTGTCGAGGTTAAGCCTGCATCATTAAAAGGCAGGTTAATTGCTGTTGAATGTTGCTGTAAATTAATGAGCAGAATAAAAAAAATGATAGCCAGCAATCTTAACAACATGCCATAGCCTTGAAAATGTGTTTTTTCTTAGCTGTTTGACTGGAGATGGTTAAAGTACACCTCACATCATTAACTGCAGTAGAGGTCACTGTGAGATACACAATTCACAGGAGGCGCAGGTAGAAGAGTGCCGCAATATCAACATATATTAGCAGGTACTTTGTGAAATACACCCTGAAATTAACAATCTGTCATGCCGGGAAGTTTTTGCTTCCAGAGGCTCACATGAGATTCTGCGAAGGCTGGGAATTATATGGTATTTCACAAAAGGACTGTCATCCTGAGGGAAACTCAGAAAACAGAACATCGTAGTATTAAACCAGAGCTCAGATATACTTTTGCACCATATGGCTGAGGATTGAAAGGATAATTAATATCTGATGCCGCTGCCAACTTCCTCGTAAAGAGGTGCTCCAGTGAGTTTTGTATTGCACATCCATAAAGTTGGTTAACTCACAAAAAAGAAGAAGCTCCGATAATGCACCTCAGTAGCATCTTTCATTGGACACTGTTGCTTTGGAAAGCCACAGGAGACATTATGCTACTGTTTTCACAGTCTGAGCAAACTGAACTTTATGTGTAAAATCAGTGGAGAGCCCCCTTTATTTTTTTTATTGAACAGTCTGACAAAAGTTAGATTGCCCAGCCTTATTGGTAACAGATGACACTCACAAAAGGGAGATAGAGAACTGAAGCTAAAGGCTGTTATCCTGCTAATAGTCTAATATTGGCAACACCACAGACATAACCTTATTGTGACCACACCCAGACAAACCATGTAAATGCTTTTAATTTTGTTTGGACTAAATAGATGATGAAAAACAGATTGTGTTGTAACAGCTCAAGTCCTCACACTTTTATTACAAGACTGCTGATATGACATTGTGCATCACAGGGTCAGTGGAAGAGAACATTACTGTAGTATCGAAATTAAAGTGAGCATTGATGCTGTTTTCCAAACAGCGCTGAGGATAGACGGGTCATTTTAAGATTAGCCTTGATCATTTTGTGTTGCGTGTTTTTCTGTAGCTGCTATGCGAGCATATTTAATCCAGCACCAGTCAGTATCTGTGTATGCATCCAGTTGTGTGTGGATTATATGCTTGTGCCCAGGCTCTTGATGCTTTGTGTTTGTTCTAACATGGCCCAAGGCTCTTAATGACTTGCATTAACCTTCTGATTTTAGTCAGACCCAACTCTCAAATCCAGCAGCCCTTCTGCCCTCTCTCTTGTTTCAGCCTCCTGGGTTTCGGGCAGGGTCATAGGTTGAGACACCAGCTCCTCTTTGCTGTCTGCCTCCGTAACACCCTCAGTGACACTGTAGTGTTTTGCGTCATCCAAGGTTGTAACATTTTTGTCCGCTCTATGGAATGTTGAAATGAAGATTTTCTCACTTAAATTAGAAGAATCTTACATGATATTCAGCAGACAGCCAGCAAATACCAAAACTCTTAAAGCTTTGTAGCCTAATGAGCAAACATTCGCAAGTGTAGTTCGTCTGTTGAAATGTCCTGTCTCTCCTCAGTGCCCATCCTCCCCACTCGTGGTGTTTCAGGTATTTGTTGCTTTGTATGGCGAGACATGCCGGCAGCAGTACAGCGAGAGATTATTGTCGGTGTAATTGGCTTTTCCAGGCCTGATTTGATACGAGCCTCTTGTCTGATCCACACACTTCTTTATTATCGAGCGTAATGGGAAGACGTTGAGACTCACATGAAACATTCGCTTCATCGCATCTCCGGAGAAATCGCCTCTTTCTTCTTTGTTTCTATGCTCAGGGTCAGGATAGAAGGCAGCGTGTCTGTGTTAAAACGAGATACTCGCAGCATACCCACATACGCAGAAACAGACATATATTAGCATTACACATATACCGCAGAGAAAAGAAGGACAATGGTCTTGAATTCTGAAAGCAAATATACCTTATTTTAATAGTCTGTACATTTAACCAGTCATAGATATGTGAAGATTCCGGGAGAGTTAATACTCCTCATTGATGATCAACTATTATGTACTACCTCACATTATCCATGGTCTTATTGTCCGTGCCTTCCTGGTAATTGACAGCCGGTGGGAAGAGCCAAATTTGGCATCAGATGATATGATCCAGTTCGGTCCCCAGGACGCTGTCCAAGCTGACATGACTGTCTACCATTGCAGCAGTCTGCCTTGTTCGCCGAGCAGCAGAGGCAATGTAGAACACGGCTCTCCTATGCTCTTATCTCAGTCAATATCTGCTACTGCCTGAGGAGGAAACAGATGGACAAGAGAATTGCAATTGGACAACTGAGAAGTACTGTAAAGGAAGGGAGGAGATTGTGATGAGTTTGTCTTTTTGAGGACATTTTACGTATTTACAAAATATCAATTCGTCAACACAATAACAAATGACAGGTGACATTAAATACTAGAAAAATGCAGATAGAAAATGATGCCAATCAAAACACAACACGCTGAAATGATGTCATTCTGTCCATTCTTTCTTTCCTTTATTTTCTAAAATGTATAGGCTTATATTAAGACAACATTCACACTCCCAGAATGTCTATCATGCCAGTTCCTCTTTTTCATTGTCATTCTAGTGTGGTTATGAGTGATAGGACATTTGCTTCAATAGAGGTTTGGTTGCCACGACAACAACCTCTGAGACCTTATACTCTCAGATTTATTCTAAGCACTATAACACACAGTATCAGTACTCAATGCTTTTTCACCTTAATTGACTCTCCATGGATCCTGGTTGATGCTTTCGTTCAAGAAGTTAAAGTTTCCATTGTGATGCCTACTTAAGTCCTATTTGGAACATTCACTGCTCTCTGTCACCTTCTATATGGTTTGATTTTGTCATGAGAGCAGTAAACTGTTATCTGAAGGCACAGCAGCTTCGGTATGAAAACATGGTTATATTGTAACCTTGGTTCTCTGAGAGAAGAACCACGCAGCACTTGTCTCTTTTAGCCGAACTGCAGGATGCAGCCAAGTGAGTCATTGTGTTTGAAAGAAGTATCCATGCACACTGAACATGGGGGAATCATTCCTTGTACTTATGGAATAAATTATGCAAAGGGGCTTGACATTTGACAGAAAACATCAAGTAACTGATAAATGGCAGGGCTACGATATGTTACAACACATGTAATTAACCTATTGGATGATAGTTTCTTCATTAATATCAATAAAATTATTAATATGTATTAGTAATACTGGGGCACCACCCTGAGATCAAGGACCAATAACCAACCCTGGATACAGTTACACAAAAGGTTGTTCACTTAAAATGCCAGTGTTTAAAACACCATTTTACATCAGGTGAACAGTGAAGGGCTGAATCCAAGCACTGACCCTCACAACCAGCTGTTACCACAACACATATGCACAAATAGTCACAAACAGCTACTCTTTAAATGTATTATAGCCTTTGTTTACGGTAGCTGGTCCCCCGAGGCGGCAGAGGACACAGTGGAGCCGTGACTTAATTGAAGTAAAAGTAAATCCCAAACTTCCTTCTACAGGCAAAGTGAGATCATTGGCTACACAAAAAGTTAATCTTTTTGAGATTTTGCATGCAGAGCTGTGCAGATAGGTTGTGTTGTTTACTGGATGAAGGGCTGAACAATTTGAGAAAAAGAATGAAGTCCAATGTTTATTGCCAATCACAATTGCTAATTAAATTGTGATTATTTTTGGTAATCACGTTTTAGATACTGATGAGGCAGCTAGTCGTCTCATTGGTAGCACTCCTCACTGTAGCTGTTTGAGCTAACTTCGTCAGTCCCGAAGGCCCAGGCTCACATCTTTTACGGTGATAAATTGATGATATGATGTGCCTACAGGTTTAAGGGATAAATTTCCTACATCCTTTACACTCGACAACTACCGAGCCATCAGCTAGCTACCTGCCTGAAAATTACTTGAAGCAGCCACGCGGAGTGTTTGTGTTGTGTTGGTCATTTGTGAACAGGAAAAAGACACAGCCCACAGCCCTGCTTTTTTTCTCTTTTCAAAACATGATTAGACAGATTGGTGTTCGTTCAACAATTCCATCTTTTGCCAAGCACAAACAGCACAGACACTGGCCTGCAGAGAGCTTATTAACCAGGCAACAGCAAGATTTCTTTCTTGTGAGTAAGTATTAATGTTGAGGTTCTTGCAATTTGAAAATTTCAGTCTTTCAGTTGATGATTTTGATATGAAAATAATTAATCAGTCACTTTTTGCAACAGCTTGCAGCATTAAGGTGATCATGTGGGCAGTTGCAATGAGTGTTTAAAGATAGCTTAGAAATAACTCAGTAAGATTCAGTCTATAGTCTCTAGACAGCAGCTTGCCCCCTCTGTCTCTCCTCCTTCCTTTTTGCCCATACTTGCTTTTTGTACTGAGTTTGATTGTTTCCTTATTCCTACAACCAGCTGTATGATTTTTAAAAGGCCTCTGACATTCATCTTTTTTCTTTTTTTTCTTTCTTTACTAGTAGCAAGCATGGAAATGGCTGAGCACAGGCAGATGGGGTGAGAGACTTGTGTTGAAAAATAGCGATAAAGGAAGGAAAATGTGAGAGAGTGCAGAAGGTGAGGAGAGAGGGAGGAAACGGGCGTGGAGAGCGGTAAAATGGGTGGAGGAGTGGGGGTCGGAGGGGGTTCTAGCTGTGATTACATTGTCCATCAGGCCACAGGACGGCCTGCATCAGCCCACAGGATTGATGTTTGACAGAATAATTAGAAAACTGTCTCAGGCTGTAATCACTGGAGCTCATCTTGCTGGAGAAGACTTCCATTCGCTTGCTGCCACACATGCACCCACACCCACACACACACACACACACACACACACACACACACACAGGCTAGTCCGAGCCATCCGTGGTTGACTGGTATATGGGACAGTGGGTTGATAGAGTGGTGAGATGGGGGTGTTCCTGTTTATTCTCAAGGAACTGAAAGAGTTTATCTGCAGAGGTGGGGATTGGAGGCGAGTGTGGCACCTCACTCACTGGTTCACTGAAGGCAGGAGTGGAGAACACGCTGGTGATTTTAAAGGTGTTAGAGGTAGGGTTTATGGACTGGAAAAAAATGAATTAAGGGGAGTTTCACTACAGCGGATGGCAGAACGAATGAGATGTGGGACTGAAGATTCCCCTAACCCTACTTTGACTCTTTCAGTGCTATTGTGTGTGATAGAGGAGTGACAGATAGTATAGATGTGGCTGCTTGGAACGCAAAGTCATATTAGCATGTTAAATGGCATAAGATACAGTGTAGCCAGTGTACTGAACTGCAACCCGCTCCCCCGCAGCAGTGAATAAACCCTAATGTCCGTCACACATATTTCATAATTCAGTTTTGACACAGTTATAATGTCCAGTGGAAACCTTTACAGTTCTCAACTTTTTTGGCAATTTTTCAAGTTTTTCTTGCCATAAATTTGCTGTTGTGGATGGTAGTTGAAAACTAATGCATCAGTCTAGTGCTTTTATACCAACAATACATCCTTATAGTGTCAAGCAGACTCACTGCACCTTTGTTTAATAGACACACTAGTGTCAGAGAATAATTGCATACAGTGAACCAAACTGAGGGGACTCAGGAATAAGTCTTGAACATTGAAACTCAAACTTGATTCTTGACTTTGTGGAAGCTTCAGTTGACTTAACAGTCTCACCACGAAGTACATTGCTCTGGAACTTTCAATCATATCAAATCATTTCCTAAGTAGATGGAATTATCCAGTCGTCATGGAATTGAAAATGTTAAAATGTCCATTTTTCTTGTCCTTAAAGATTGAGATTAAAAGTTCATTCTTGACCTTGGAACCAGTAGTTGACAAAACAATCTTACCACAGCATCTAGGTTTCTGAATCGATAAAGTGCATAAGTCTCAAACAATTATTCTCCAGCATGTTAGAATGTTCCTGGTGTACTCCAATTTGACGTATTTCTCATGATCATTAATTTGTTAGTGATTACTGTGTAATATTTCCTTCCCATGATTTTCCTGTGCTATAATCCTATAAGTATATGTATATAACTATAGAAAATATGTACTGTCTGCACACACCATTATGATATCTAACTGTTTGTTAATCTAATACAAGTCAAAAAGGTTTGTTCTATGCTTCGGTGATGTGAACAGATCTGGAAAAAACAGAACGCAGACATGAAGACATCGAAGCTGTGAAAAAAGATGTTAGTGAACTCAATGATACTGAAATATAGTAAAATGCTTAATGGAACATGTCCAAACTGTGTTTGATAGCCATTACGTTATTACGTTTAACAGGACTTGTCGGAAAATGGTCACATTCCCGTTTCCAGAGCTGAAAAACCTCATGTCTTCTCCTACATTTTTGAAACTTTTAAGCTTCTTGTGGTGGACTCAGCAAACAAATCTTTGTATGAATTCTATTAATATATAGTTGATATATTTATGGTGTGGTCAAGTGTTCTGAAACACAGATGCCAGGACTCTGATTTATTCTGCTATTGGAGAATTGTTGTTTGTGTTTTTTTCAGGTTGCATGTGTTGGTTGAAAGCATAGCCAGATCATTAGTCATGACATGTTTCAGAGTCCAGTTTTATTCGCCGTTCACCAGTAAGGGCAAAAATCTTTGCATTTTGGATAGGTTCCAACCGATAAATGAGTTGGTTGTGTATTGATTTTTGGCAGTCTAAGAATTTGTACACATGATTTTACTGTGTTTTTTACCCTGGCTGGATTATTTTCCTCACTGGCCTAGCCTGGTTTGTATCAAGTCCATTGTTACCAGCTCAAACGTAAAACCCGAAAACATCCACAACAGCAAGAAGAGTTACATTACTGAAGGTCCAAGGTCTTCATTAGGGTAATACCTTCAGCCTGTAGTTCAAAGGTCTCATTATTTGTCCACTTTATATGTCCCTCCTGACGTGGAGCAAGCCCCTAGATGAGACCTCAATCGATCTTGAGTCTACGCAGCCTCTTCTTTTTCCTCTTGAGGCTTTTATTGGTTTCTCTGATCCCTCTAATACCTGAGCAAACCCTTAATGGCTAATTGATATGCTGCTCTGTTCTCCAGAGCTCCATCAAAAGTCTGCAGGGCAAAATGTCAGCCTTGGAGCCATTGGTCGCCCCCCTCCCCGGAAAGGCAACTAAAACTCCTTCGCATTTGCATTTGAGAGCGGACCACTTCTCCATTTGATGAGAGTTGAGGACATGGGAAAATTTTATGTTACAGCTCCCACTGCAGCAAGAACGTATGGGGTAAGCACACTAACATGCCCAATCAGTGTATGTATCCATGTCTGGCTTTTTGAAAAATTAATCCCTGATTGTGCCCATCTGTTTCGACCAGGTTTGGGTGTTTCTGGCAATTTAGCACATGCTTATCCAGACCTCGCAGGACCGCAGGGGGTGAACATGAGGGAAGGAGAAAAAAGCTGGAGAGGAGAGGGAAATATGTCTATTCTATCAATTTTTAAATTACTCATTTTGCCAGAGCTGAGTGGCATTGAAAAACAGTCATCGGCTTTCAATAACTGCCATGAGTCGGCCTTTGACGAGGATGAAAAACAAATCAGTGTGCTTGTAGAAAGGGGCGCTATATATAGAGGCCATATGAAGATAGTCTCATCTATAATCTTCAGAGAGCTGCTTTCTCAAACCTTTTCAATGCAATGGTTCTTAAAGCCACACCGTTTCAATGATTAGATCATTTATTTAGCACAGTTCACTGAATTATGTACATTGCAGAATACCAAAAGGCTGAGGGATGTGTACATCAGCAATGTCTTTATTGTAGAGTGTGCATGAGGGAGGAAGATGGTGTGTGAGCGTCGCAAAATGCATAAAAGTAAAAAAAAAGGGGAACCGAGGAGAAACGAATGCCACCACGTAAACAAAGGGATGCCTGCAGAGAGAGAGCGTGAGTGACAGAGCATAGATTTTATAGGATGAGCACGTCGAGCTCAGGTGTTACCAGAAGGCACCGGTGACCAACCAAAAAAGGGAAGCAGCAAGGGGTCGCCACAGTTGTGTTGCTGTGAGACTCGACTAAGTAAGAAGTAAGACTGGAAAACTTCTCTGAACCCACATAGCGTGTCCCTGACAGCTTTACAAAGGGCGTTTTGTGTGCTTTCACAAAGATGCCTGCGTTGTGGATATGGGGAGCATCATCTAATTGGATATTATTACTGTGAAATTAGGCGTTAGATCAGATGTAACCTGAGGCAACGATATTAACAACTTTCAATATATTTCTCATAATCATTTTTCTCCATTTGACTTTAATCTAGCATTAAAAGAATGAGATGGCTTTGTTCTGGCCTTAATAGAATCACAAGGAAATCGTTGTTACCTTTTGAACACTTTTGGTCAAACTAGCTGCAGGTGGCTACTGTCTTTTTTGTAGCAATCGACCATCACTATGCCTACTGTATTCAGGATATTGCTCTGTGGCCTAACTCCCCCTACACAAGTTAAATGCTAAGATGTTCTTCCATTAGTGAAATGCATTTCTCTAAAGGTGAGCGGATGGTCCGCACATTTAGACATGCAAATGTTGGGAAGGTGGCAAAAAAAAAATGGGGCTGGAGCGATGATTTGCCTTGCAAAGCACACCAATCTGCCCTTTCGATGGCTCATTGGCTCCCAAGATCAGGTGCAATCTGAACTGGAATCATTTGGATAATTGACCTTCTGTGTGCATACATTAGAATAAATTAATTTTGATTGGCCATGCAGCATTAGGAACAAAGTGGGAAATGTTGGCTCTTTTATATTCAGCTGCTGGTTTGTTGTACCCAGTCTCCGAGGTGATTATGTATGCCATTCCCCAACTATTATGCATTTCTTCAGTTTAATAAAATAATTCTTGCACAACACAGCGAGACACAGAACCGTACTCAACTTTTTAGGTAAAGCTTCAATCTGAGTTAGCAAGAAAAGTATCTCCAAAAGTACACATCTGTGTGGGTGCACTCAAATGTAAATTTCTATGGAGATTTCAAGTGTGTGGGTGGGATTTTGTATACATATATATATATGTGTGTGTGTGTGTGTGTAATGTGTATATGTATATGTGTAGATATAGATATATATAGATATAGAGATATAGAGATATAGATATATATCTGTGCCTATGTAAACCTACTCAAGTAGAGTCTTCATGCCTGCCTCATGTGGCTTCTTGTCCTCCCCGGTTTTTCCCATTTCCATAAGTGACCTTGCTATTCCAATGAAAGTGCCCATACTGTGTGTGTCTACACCAGGCCCATGCCGTCCTGTATGTCTCATTGCTGCCTGATGGACAGCCATTAACCCTTGGTGAAGAGGTTGAGGAATATTTATGTCTGCCTGTCAGCAGTGACACGACACCCTCTGGGGATGAATAATATGCCTGCCCTACACTGGCTCCAATTGTTGAGTCCAATTCACAGCAAAGTGGTTGGTGTGTGCATGTTGGTGTGTGTGCCTGCTGATAGGTTTATTGTGTGTGCATGTGTGTGTGTGTTGGTGCGTGCACAGTGGAAAGTTGTGTGTGGGTTCAGGGGCATTCTGATACCCTGAGGCGAGCAGCAGGAGACGAATCCTACATCCCTCACTGACATCTGACAAACCTCCCGCTCACCACAGAGGTCGGTGTCTCTCCTCCTCACTTTGTGTCATGCATGGCATCTTTCTGGTGTTCTGAATCAGCTCTCTGTCCCTTTCTACCTGTGCTTTAATTTTAAAATCTCAAAGTCTTCTGTCATATAAGCTTAATTGCTGGGCAGGTGGCCTAAAATTAAGCAACTATAATAACTACTGTAGTAACTGTGGAATGGGATTTTAATTGAATATGCTTTAAAATGAAAATAGAATAAAACAAACCCAGAAAAAATTGTGTCCACAGAAAAGTTGAGATTTGAAAACAGCATAGTTGTTGTTGTGGGCTGCTTTCAGAATTCATCAGTCATTTCACATCAGTTACAGTCATTGCTCGATTAGCCGACATGGGGAGCTAATCCTAATCAAGAAGCAGCCACTGAGATTCATCTGGGTCATCACTTGAAAATGGTCACCACGCACTCACAGCAACGAGCTTTAAGAGCAGCAGTCAGTGCGCTGCAGGCTCTCAGGCTACATGCAGACTGCCCTAACCTCTGATTGGTGGCTGATGTTGGAACCTGCAAGGAAGATTTGTAGATATCAGTCAGGACTGGAAAAGATTAAATTATTAAGATAATCTCATTTATATTTTCTTTCACAGCTAACTTTATTGTAAGGGACTGACCATCAATCAGAGATAAGCAGTGAAGGCCAATGTTACTTTTACTGAAGTTGCAAATACGATCTTATCTACCAATGACACTAAATGGGGTTATTGACTATTAGTTATTGTTAATTGTTAATTAAGGATATTTTGGGGGCACCATTGTTACCAAAAGCACAATAGTCAATTTAATCATAATGTAGCCCAACAACTTCTAAAATCAAACTTACACCCTTGAATTGATGTGATATTAGGATTTTTACTGCTGTACAACATTAGCGGGCCAGGCAGGTACTGAAGCAATACAGTGTGTGTCTATACTGTACAGCAGTCTTTATTTCTTCAGAACTATCCTTAAGGTACTCTGGAAATTCATCAGCGCCACTCCTAGCTCTCCCAATTTATTAAAAGCTATTACTTGGGCAGGTAGCACATTCAAAGCATGCGCACTATTACAAATTTACTTGTTTACTTACAAGACAAAATAATACAGGCATACAAACAAGGGCACAATAAGGGAGGAGGTGAGGTACATACAGAAGATAGAATTGATAGAATAAAATACAGGCAAAGTTAAGTTCCTAAGCACCAGTAGCGACCCAGACCTTTATCAGAATCTTCAGAAAAACTGCTTCTCTCTCCACATTAAACAGATCAAGGTTGCCCTCCAACTGATGACATATTGCAAAGCAGGATGCTTTGTGCACTTTCCAGTTGATCAAGATTACTCTTTTTGCCGAGAGACATCCGAGCACGAAAAGGAAATAGAAGAAGAGCGAAACACTTCTGGTCCAGCAGACATACTACAGCATAAACTGGGAAATTGACTTAGGATTTCATTCATTCGCTGATCTTGGCTTCACACAATAGATCACAGCAGAATAGAACCTCTGCGCCCACAACCGTGCCAACATTGGTCGGGATAATTGTCCTCAGCTTTTGAAAGATTAATGTAAGTAATATAAGCTCTGCACCAAGATTTATATTGAATTACCTTATGTCTTCCACATTTTGAGGACTTAACTGTCAATTTCCCTTATTTTCCCAGTATTTACATGTTAAGGAGGTGTTCAAATGGGTGTGAGCAGTCGACACTGGGTGCAGCACAGGTTAAGGAATGTCAGTTTACATTAATAGCAATTACCGTGAGGATTTTTCACAACCGCCATGACTCTATCTGACCAAAATATTATAATAAAATGCTAAAAATTAAATTGTAAGGCAGCAGTAGAGGCAAGATGAACTGCATTACCAACCACATCTTCCCAAACAGATATAGTTTGGCTTGAGGCAACAAACAGTTGGTCTTAAATTTAAACTGTGTCAAGATGAAAGCTTCTTTTTTATACGTGAATCATAATAATGTCGGATGACTTGATGTCTGCACAATATGTTGTTAGAAATTTGTTCATGGAGATTGCACTTTTTTTTTTGAACTCATCATGTCATGTCGTCTCTGATTAGCTGCTCAACTCTCACTTGAATTTGGCATTTTATGCTGCATGAGAGATACCAAAAAGTCCCCACAAATGAACTGTCACATCAAAAATCTGAGGGCAGGTGAAAGCAATGTATAAACTCTGTGGAGGCATACAGAAAGGGTTGAGAGCACACAACAAAGCTGCGTGATGAAGATGATGAAGATGATGATGATGATGATGATGATGATGATGATGATGATGATGATGATGATGATGAAAGAGTGGAAATGCCATTTGGACATTTCCTGGTTTGCTGACATGTTGATGTCAGGTTGAACAGCATGAATCCACTGAAGCATCATGTTTGGTGTCAGCGGTGTGCAGTGGTGGTGTTGTCACATGGCCGATGTTTCTTTTATTTTAACACAGCAGCGTACTTAAACATTGACTCAACCAACAAAAACCTTTTCCAGGGAGATAATGATGCAGGTTATAAAGCACAGCTTGACTCAACACTCAAAGTCAAACTCAGTTGACTTCCGATAACTATTGCCGTTTTTCCAAACAATAAGAATACCCATGCAGAGCCATGCATGCCGTGAGCGCCCGCAATTAGAGCTCATGATGCACTCACAGCATGAGTTTTCCATGTGACGGGATGAAGGTGTTGTTTACCTTGATGATGTGTTGAAGGTTTCCTGGTTCACACAACCTGCAAAGTGGTTGTCACCTGCAGCACCTCGACATTCATTGTTTTCACTAAAGTGGTAGAAGCCATTCCACTTACTGTAACTGCTTCACAATCAAAGCGTGCCTGTGCTTCTTCTCCCTAACAGTGAGGGTGCCATTTGTTCGCTGAAAATAAGTACAGGATCGTGTAAGTGGAACAAAGCTCCAAACCACAAAAAGAGTTAGTTACGCAGAGGCTACAAATGTACTGCAATCTTAAACATAGCAGTGGCTCTTTCTCTAGCCTCCATCACATGGTGATGGAGGCAAAGGTTTGGCCCTGTTCCTGTAGTCAAAATGCGCATCTTTGTGGCTTGGCAACCCATGGCCTTAGTAGAAAATGTAATGCTATGCCTGGGAAAAGAGCCTTATTTTGGGTTTTCAGCCTCCAAATATCAATCTGCCGTGGCAGTTTTGGAATATGAAACGTTTAAAATGACAGGCCTTCCATCACAGACACGAGTAGTCAATGATTAATATGTGTTACTAGGCAACCCCCAAATCCCATGAAAACAAAAGTTATTACATGACTGCAGCAGAAGTATATGTAGATCCATCAAAAACAGCTTCCCTTGCTCATTTGTGCTGCGTTTTCACAGGAAAATCTAACTAAAAATTCAAAATGGGCTCATTTGGGTGAAATGAGGCAGGAATTATAGAATAAGACTCCCAGCCATGACACACTGCACTATTTTTGTTTTTGCTCACCATTTTAGACAGTTTTTGTGTAATTAGTGTTATTTGTGCTGCTCACACCTGTCAAACATGTTTAAAATAATCTTAATGGGAATGTCTGGCAGTGACTGGATCAGAAGGCAAACGATTACAATCATTAAACACCACATGCTCTATCATTTTATCCCCCAGCTGTCAACACCAACTGGCCCAGACTGGAAAGGAATCGATTCCATTTGGACCGATCAGTCATTACTCTCAAATCATAAACGTTAGTTGCCCAAAATTCTAATGCCTGTTCACTCCCCCACCCCTACCCCTTTGTGTTTTGTGCAGCTAGATATTTAGCTTGGAAGTGACGAACTCTCTGACTGCAAACACAGCCCTGGAAATCCTCTCACTGGGGCTGTGTTATAAGAAACCCAGCCCCAAGTCCAACAAAATCAACAAACTGACCTCATCCATGCCATCACATATCCTCGAAGCTGCCTCGCCAAACATTTCTTCCACACAACTTCCTGCCCACCTGACAGATTGGACTTAAAGAACTGTCGCTTTTCTAAGCCTGTACCAGCCCATTGAGTCTTTGCATGTGATCGATCTTGGGCTATACAAATACAATAAACGTCACTTGTACACAACCCCAGAGTGCAATGCAAAAACACTGCTTCACTTGTAGGACAGAACGACAGGTTACACACAGTCGTCAGGCAGCTGTCACAGCCCATGACCCCGCTGCTCGCTCACAAGAGATGGCAAACTTTAAGGCTATAATGGCTGTCTCCGGAATCCATTCTCTGGTCACGTGGGTTCTGCCAGATCTCACCTTTGCTCATTTCCCTCACACTTTCTTCACCCACCCATACCTTTTCAGAAAGCTCTTTCAGCTTGAAGGAAAGCCATGCCTGCCTTGATTGGTTTCTCTACTTTGGCCTGTAGAGAAAAATGGAGTCAGAGGTAGCTTGAGGTGGCAGAGTGCTCATAAAGTACTCTTGGCCAGGGCAGATGTGAGAAGACTCAGTGATGTGGATAAATGTGAGAGAGAAATATCAATGCAGAGTGAGGTTCATGCGGTAAAATGGTACAGCAGGACATGAGGACTCAGGGAGCGTAATGTGTCTCCGTGGCTGATTGTGTTTTCAAAAGGAATCATTGAGGTGATATGTTAATATGTTTTCTGAAAAGGGAGTTGGAATTGCTTGCCCACAGCAAATACTGTAAATTCTGTGCATACTATGTATATAAATTGCATTTTGAGTGAGCTGGGCTACATATTTCAGTCCTTTTCATAATATAAAATCAATCCAATGGCTGGGAAATGTCAATGGTACACCTAAAGAGGAACTAACATAAGCTAATTTAGATGGTAGACTGAGTGTAGTGATTGCATCTTTATGCCCCCCAGATGAAACCTTGTCTCCACCGGGCATCGATCAGGCAGGTATCTGGCTGCCTGTTGTGGTGGGTTTTTTACCATCAAGTGAAACTTCAGATGCCACTGTCTGTCAAGAGGTGTCTCCACCGGTGACATGGCCAATCTTTGACATAACGCTCAGTCTGTCTCTCCGCAGTCCCAAGAAGGGGCTGTCATGCTTCAGCAGGCCGGATAATTATTTCCCTCTTATCCCTCCTTGCCAGAGCCAATCCTAGCCTTCAATAGAAGCCAGGGACCGCACCACTTCCCATCACCTCTCTCCGTCTCTTTTCTTCTCCATCTCTCTTCCTCCATCTGTTTCACTTCGCCTCACTCTCTGACTTCAAGACCCTCTCTTCCCTCAGTCTGTCTTTGTGTCATTCTCTCTTTCTTGTTCTGTATCCTCTCTAAGAATAGATTTGCACAGGCAAAATAGCTTTTCAGTTCCACAGAATTGACGCTCAGTAGTAAACATAGCATAAAAGATTGCCATATGAACATCTTTATTATATGGCTTACCTTGGCTACCTTGCTTGATACTCCCCACACATATGACAAAGAACACATGAAATCATGCTCCTCCTTTCATCCACTCAGCCTTTTCATTCTGCTGTGACATGAAGCTCAATTACACAGTGTGGGCAATTTCAAGGAATGAAATGATTCTAAGAGACTGTTGGCTGTGTTTAAAGTCTCAACACGTGTCATGACAGATAGTGTTTATCTTTTGTAACTTGGCCAGATGTTGATAATCTGTAAAGACTATGTAGACAAGACTTTATTTTTTAAGGTTGTGTGTTTAGTCATTCCATCTGGATCCAGATGTATCTAAAGTAAATGGCGGGCAGCTGAGTTCAATACCTTCTGGTTCAAATGCAGCATGACAGGTAGACACTGTGACAAGTGCAGACAAAACACATGTTAAGAAATCCTGAACAAGACTTTAACCATGAAAGGCAGTTTGCTCCTAGCTCACTTCAAATGTGGACAGAAACAGAATAATCGTTTCTCACCAACAGCTATCCCGTCATTCCAAGATGTGTGATTAGAGCCAGCCGGTCTGCCTTGATTCGGAAGCCGTGCATGTTAACCTGTGGCCCCAGGGCCGAGCGCGGGGCCCCGAGCAGATCGAAAACAAATAAACAAGGCTTGCCAGAGCAGGCGGTGACAGTACAGGCTGTCTCCAGCAGATAAGACAGAACAATAGCCCTTAATAGGCCACAGAGAGACACACACCCATCTCCAGCCCTGCCTTTTTCTACTCCTATCTGCTTGCTGGTAACAAAGGAGACAAGATGCTTTCCCTTTTCTTTCTTTCCTGCAGAGAGATTAGGACCGCTTAACAGGGGTGTGAGCATGAAAATGTGTATTTGAGTGATAATTCAGCAACGCATGCAAAACTTGTGACAAGGAGCCTCGCAGAATGAGAAGGAATACAATGCTTTTATTCCCCCCTGGGTTGAAATTTGGAGGAGAAAAGTACATCGTGTTTGTTTGCTGTTTTTCAGGCTGTGGAAGGAATACGAAGACACTCTGAACATGTGATTTTGCTTTCCAGTGTCGTCTTCATTGTTCAGTCCAAACACATGAAAACTTGACTGTATGATTTGTTAGTTTACTAATTAAAGACATGCATGTGTCTGTAATAACAACACACGGATATTTTGTCAAGCATGCATTCAAGACACATTTCATGAAGACACACAGACCGCAGGAGTACAATACTCGACCACGTGAGCGTGTTAAATTGTCTGGGCAACATTTCTTACTTGCCCTAAATGCAGTTAGTGAGGCGTATAATAGCAGGCAGAAAAGCCTGTTTCTCCTGTGAAGGCCCTTTTTTTGACTTTGACGCAAAAAAGCCTTGGCAGGGTATCGGAATGCCAGCAGCAATGATCCTATTTTGTAAAATCTGAATCGTTTCACCAGCACCCAGGTAGAAGGCAGCGGCTCATGGCGTAACACTGTCTGAAAGAACACACAAAGATCCTCTAAAAAGAGCGAGCTGGCACATTACACCTGATGCCTTTATGCTGAGCTCTGATGAAAGAAATCCTCCCTGCTGCCAAGTTAGCTCACCTGAAATGAATGCCTTTAAGGAAAGAGGCTGTACTTGGTTCTGTGACAGGAGGTAAAATGCTACAGAGTGTGATGCTGGAGAATCTAGAGGGATTGGAGTGTGCAGTGTGCAATGCTATTTCATACCTTAAGGCCGGGTTTCTGAGACGCTGTGAGTGGAATGGAGCAGAGCAGTGTTGGACTTCTGATTGAAGAGGGCATCAAGCCAAGGAGATTGACCCTAAATTTGGCTGCCATTCTTCTTCTTCAGTTCATCTTTGTGGCATTTTAACTCCAGTACAGACCAGTAGCTTGCTAAAAAGAAGCAATGTATTTTGAACCTAATGTCCACAGCACAGTCTGCCAAAGAACGGCCAATATGCTTGACCAAAGTATGTGTTGCTTTTAAGAAGTGAGTGAGCCGTCCCAGGAGAGAACATGATTAGAACGATGAATGAGATGCACACAGTTTTGCTTTTTCTGCTCCTTTACCTCCAGTGTCTGCATATTTTCAATTTAAGGCTGCATTCCCTCTGGGTACACAGTATCGCATTATCTCTCTTCAAATTAAAGGGAGGTGGTTGTGTGTGTGTGTGTGTGTGTGTGTGTGTGTGTGTGTGTGTGTGTGTGTGTGTGTGTGTGTATATGTGTGTGTGTGTGTGTGTGTGTGTGTGTGTGTGTGTGTGTGTGTGTCTGTGGGTGTTGTAGCTCTGGATCTGTGATCTTTACTTGGAATTGGCAGAAGTGGTAGAACTTCTACATCAAATGTCTGCTTATTTTTGGTTGTGGGTTAGTACGGGGAAAATAGTCTTCCTCAGGCTGTACACTTGCTCATAAACCAAAACCAGAGAAATAAGGAGCAAAAAAAAAACTTGCAGCAAAGTGCAACTCAGTCCTCACCACATCCATATTTCTATAGACTGCATTTACTTCTGTGCCAGGCTACATAAATCATGTCTTATGTATCATTAATATACATGGGTGTCAATAGTAGACGCATGAATGGAAGAAATATGGTTCTTCCCAATAGAGACAGAGTTGAAAAATGGGCTGCGGATAGGGTGAGAATAGAGCCTTCTCTAGTGAGGCCGCAAAAAGGCATCTAAATCTCTGCTGCCCCCCAGTGGGAGCCAGATAATGCTATGTGTGTGTACACAAAGCATTAACACTAACCTGTCTCACGATGGTGTAAACCCAGCACACGTTCCTTATTAGCCACCCGCCCAAAACCCTGTGCTGCACAGTCACCATTATGTCAAGACATTGATATCATAAAGTGGCATCCCATACACACATACCTAATGTGTGGAGGAGTCTTAACACCACTGTCACATTAAAAGCATTCCACTGTTACTGCTACTGCTGCTACTAATGCAGCTGCAACCACTTTTTACTTCAAGTCATTTCATCTTTGTGTAAACCTTTGCATTGTACAGCAGACTCAAGCCCAGGGGATTTGTCCAATGATATTCAAGCTCCAGATATGCTTCTCTCCTTCCATAAATTGTACAAATTCATAGTGGCAGTGGCAGTGTTGACCTTGCACCCCTGCTGTGGACCACACCTGCACGGGGCAGTGGGGAGACACACATTCACACACGTGCCCTAAGGCAGTAAAGCATAGACACGCATACTGTATACACACACACACACTGTGAACTGCAGATCGCTCCTAACAGGCTGTCAGAGGAGCTGTTCGATACTCGGCTGAGGTTTGAGAGCCAACAAGCTGGTATCATTTCACACCTCTTTCTGTCCGCCTGCCTTTCTCCCACTGCTGAACTCTTAAGCAGTCTTTTCACTGTCTGCCACTCTTCACACGTTTACATTCACTCCGGTCATTGAATAGACCATGTCACGAATATAGCAGTTTGCTTTAAAAAGTGTGTAAATATCTTTTAGTTTTTTTTTTTTTTCTTTTGGCTACAGATTTATCTGTAGTAGAACTCTAGTAGAAAGCTGTGATCACCCACATTCATGCCCATCAACACACACACACACACACATCAGTGTATGTTGAGTGTGTGTTGGACATGGAGGTTGGATCCAGTGTTTCCAGGTTTGGCCCACACAAGGGGCCTGAAGTCAGGAGGATATCTTGACCCCTGCTGCTTTGACCATTTGACCGTTCGTTTATTAATCTGTCTCTTCGTGAAAAGTGCAGTGTGAAATCACTGGAGGGCCTCTTTTGCAGGGATAAACTACGAGAGACATTGTTATGTACGAATACAAGATGTTCTTTTTCGACAAATAACGAGTCCCATGTTAGCAAAAATGGTGTTTGTTAAAATCTTGCTTCAGGACTCTAGTTATTAGTCTGAATGAGCGTCTGAATGATACGTGAAAGTGCAAGTAACCGTATTGACAGCATGAAATCACTGATGAAATGACTCTGACCTTGTTCAAATTGATTACAACATACAGCAAAATCTCACAAAATGGATAGTAATTTAAAAACCCTACTCTCCCCTTTTCTCTGTTTTTTTTTTTTTTTGGTAATTGGCCATCGTATAAGTGAGAAAATGATGAGTCCTGCTGTGGAAAAAAAAGAATTGACTGTCATCATTTTCCTCTTCATCATCCATTATTTTAATATACCAGAACAGCTCATTGTGTGTTATCACATATGTAATCTGGAGGTCACGATTCGTGGTCATTTGCAGTTTGGGGCTCATGTTTGCCTTTTCCCCTTGTGGGTTTTTCTTTTTTTTTTTTTTTTTTTTTGTGCATTCCTGGTCACTTCCCTGTGTAACTTAATCAGCATGAAACAGCACAGTTGACCTAACAAGCTTGCTCAATTTCTTTGCATGGCGTCTGAGTCCTTACGCCGCAGCCTACGTCTGTGTTTGTTTGGGAGCTCTCTCCTGGTCTTGTGTCATTCTCTGCTGTTTATAAGGAGATGCTCATTTGGATAGCGCATAGAGGACAATGCCATGGCTGTCGCTCTGATAGCTATCCAAGTCCTTGATCTTCTCTCCCTATAAACATCATTACCACACACTGAAAACATACACATTCACAACAGGCACACACACACACACACACACACACACACACACACACACACCCACAAGCTGCTCATCCAAATCGGCGCTAACAGATTAGCAGTGATTATAAACAAACATGGAGGATTAATCCTGTGTGCTCTCAGTCTACTTTTCCACTGAGCTAGCCAGGGTAATTACCAAGTGCTAGATTGTTAGTGTAATCACACACACACACACGCACACACACACACACACACACACACACACACACACACACACGCACACGAGCTGTCTTGCTTCACGACTTAGTGATATCAGTTTCGTGCTGATTTTGTGAGAAAGTTGGAGACGTCTTGCAGTTTCTTTGCAAAGATATCTGAAGCGAACATGGCACAGACAGATTGTCTGGCACAACCGAACGTGTTCAAAACTCAAAGGTGTGTTCTTCATAGCCTTTAGGGAATCATGGAAGCAAAGGATGCAAGTGCAAGTGATAGCAATTGTATCTGAATTATAAGGTCACAAGCGGGATCCGACTGACTGCTGGATCTGTGGCCACCGTGCACCTTTACTTTGATTCTATTTCATCCTCACCGTGATTTTTTTTTTTTACCACACGCAGTATGCCAATTAGTTTTAAAGGCTCAATATGATTCATGTTGCAGCCACATTAGAAGTTTTGAAAGCCAGCCGTGTGTGTAGCTTATTTTATGTGTCATGTCACTACTTCCCATTGAAATATCGCTTTATTATTTGGCTCCAGTGTTTCGGCGATATTTCGCTTTATTCTGCCTCCAGTGTGACAGTGTTGTATAGCCTCTGGGTGCACCACCGACTGTACATTTGGTTGGTAGTGAGGCTGCTTTATTTAATGTGGTATGTCTTTGTAGTGACATTTCAAGCTTGAAACAATTAGCCTTGCACTGATGTGGTGAAGCATGTTTCCAGCTGTATATTGAACATATATGAGTGTCCTTTGACAACAAAGGAATTGTCAGTGTTCGACTGCTTTGTGCTTCAGTTTGGACAAACTTTGTTCAGCCATCGTAATGAATGTACCAATTCCACTATCCACATGCATTTTAGGGCTCGGTGCTGCTACCCTGCTCCTGTATGACAGGTGGATGGAGGCTTTGTGTTCACAGGTGTGTCTCCACCGCTGGATTTAATCATTTGTTCGCTCTCTTCTTTCACAGGTTGAGGCCATCCTGGTCAACATCTTTGGTGGGATTGTCAACTGTGCCATCATTGCCAACGGCATCACCAAGGCCTGTCGAGAGCTGGAGCTGAAGGTGCCACTGGTGGTCAGGCTAGAAGGTGGGAATGCGCACACATGCGTACACACATACAAGGAAATCTAGGTTTGGCCTGTCTGACCCTTTAAGCAAGCTAGTCCCAACGGACACTCTCACAATACACAATATGTGTCACCCCCTCAGAAAAACATGACCCATTGATCTCTGTCGACCCTGGATTGAAAGCACTTGGCCTTAATAAGGATTTCATGATGCTTGTTAATGACACTGGCCTTAAAGATACAAGTTCACACCTCCAGCGCTTGTCACTCATCTTGATTTGCCTCAACATGGCGTACGTCTTGAGGCTGAGGTAACCAGCATCTCAGCAGACTATTATCATTATCATTATTATTATTATCTTTTATTCACCGTGTCTTAAAATAGGGCTTTTCCTATACTGTAGCTATCGGTAGCACTATAACCTTCCCGCAGTATGACTGCTAGCCCCATAGCCCCATATGGCTGCTAGCCTCAATTTCCATGAAATGAAGCACACAAACACAAGCTATTAATGTAGTTAGATATCTAATTTTAAATGTATTTTTTACCATTTCAAATGACAAATGTGTGTATAACCACTGCAGTGTAATTGCAGCACAATTTAGAGCACCTTGCTTTAAACTTTGGAGCCATTGTATTATTGCTGCTTTACTCTCTGGAGCCTATCCATCTTCATTTGTAGCTCAGTGTCCCAGTGAGAACAGCAGTGCATTTCTCATACGTGTCACATTTCGCCGCACCCGTCATTAGCGCCAGCCAGAATAACAGTAGAGACGGCACTGATTGGCTCACCTTTCACCTGTATACGCTAATGAAACCTGTTCAGTTGTGTGTGTGTGTGTGTGTGTGTGTGTGTGTGTGTGTGTGTGTTTGTGTGTGTGTGGGCTGGCAGTGGTGACTCCCAGAGGCACAAGGCCAGTTGGTGGTTAGCTTAATTGTCAAGATCCTGCTGAGTGGTGTGTCCAGAGCAGAGAGCAGGGGAATATATGTATGTGTGCGTGTGCGTGTGTGTGTGAATGTTCAACGCTTCATACTGTATGTCCTCACACACTCAGCTAATATGGTTTGTCAGTCAGACTGTGTAAGCGGTTTCTAGAACCCAACTGTGCACAGAGGCACTACAGTGCAGTATGGACATGGCTCCTCAGAGCACAGTAGAGCATGGAATGTTTAGCTGTTATATTAACACCTAAAGGTTTACTACTCAGTCCGATGAGGCCAAACAAACACAGATAGATAAATGTAGCAAAGGTCAGACTCTAGATAAGGATACTGACCACCATCCCTGAACAATCTATGACATTGTTTCACTGTGGAAGTCTAAACTCAGGTGTGCAGGTGTGTAATATTTGGGCCTTTTTTGTCTGAAATTACTTTGCACCTGAAGCACAACTGCTGCCATGACCAAGACAGATGTGTGGCTCACACCCAAATCCCTCAGATTACCACTGCACTCAAAGGGAAACACCGGAGCCAGTTCAACACTCAAGATGCAAAATATGCATCTGGGAAATTTCCGTCCACTCTCTGTCCCCATGTTGCTAATTGACCATGTGGCTGAAGAATGAGTACACAACTGTGTCCCAACTGGATTGGCAATCAAAACAGACTCTTAATTAGTCACCACGCATTCCTTATATGAAGCCATGTAATTCAACCTGACTCACAAACAGGCTGAGTCCAGAAGGTCACTGCTGGTGGTTGGTCCAACTACGCTTTCCTGGCCGGGGCCTAATCCAAGCTTTAGCTGTGGGTCATTACGTCCTGGGCTGCAGTCTTGTGGAGAAGATTGGTTCTGAATCAATCAGCTCAGCTTGCTAGGCTGACCGCAGGCCAGTGAGAACGGCCCAGCACTCTTCAACAGGATCAGAATGGATTAACTGGCACACTTTTAATTGGGAAGGCTCTTTTAAAAGGCCTTAGTTGATTTCATTGTGGAGAGTTATATATTCCCATATGTGGAGGAAAAAGGCCATGTGGCCTAGACGCTGATAGAATGGAATTAGTTGATACTGTTGCATGAAGTGTTTATTTTGTGCTGATAGAGTCTAACTACATCACACCCAATCTGTGGGCTGCAGTGTAAGCAGTCGTGTTCATACATTGCAAATTCATGCAACAGATTCAGCACAGAACGCACATACAGACACACTGTACACACATTAAGGTATAGAAAGAGATACCTGAGGAAGTACTGTACTGCCCCCTTTGGCCACAGCATGAACATAGACATATTGCTCTGTGAGGATGCTGCCTGCCACTATGGAATAAAGTCCCCTTAAACAGCCCTCAGAGTCCTGGGAAAAAGGTGACTGCATTCGCTTAACTCTGTTCCTTGACCTATTGATTTACAGAGCCTTTTTCCCAAATGTCTGTCAAACAGTGGAGGCTGTTTTCTCCTCAAACGGAGATCTGGCCATTTTTCTCCCATTTAATTAAGAAAAGATGTGAGGTCTTATAGTACAGTTGAGATGGCCTTTTCAGTCCTGACAGTGTCATTATAGTTTAAACAGCCATCTGCTGCAGCTATGCACACAAACAGATATGCATGAACACACGTACACACACATAGATACATATATGTGCATACATGGCTTATTTTAATACTGATCTGACCTGTTTTTTAAGCCTTTTAAATCCACACATAAGCAAAATGTTTAGTTCTAAATATCAAACAATGACCAGTGATTTATTCCTTTCTTGCATTTGCTTCTAAAAAGCCCCCAACGTGAGCAGATAATGAGAACGAATGCCGTGCACACGAACAAAAACTGAACACAGTGATGCTATGTGCAAACACGATGAGACTCTTTACCAGAGTCAACATGGATGACAGCCTAAATGACTGGATGCATTTTCTGAACTGTCACTGTCAGATGTGCTCTTCAAATCTAGGATACTTAGCTATAGTGTGTGTTTTTTTCTTAAATAAGAGTCTAGACAACATGAAAACTTTCAGCACAGACTGGCTAGCACATCAAAGGAAAGGCGTCTGCGCCGTTCAGGAGCCTCTCGCTTCGCGTTCCAATGAGAGGCATTTGATGTTTGACACGGGATGAAGGGGGGAGGAGCAGGGCTCATCCATTTTTTGACAGGAAGGCAAAACTCACACTGTTTGGTACTGATTATTATGAGGATTAACAATCAAAGGCAGAACAAGTATGATGACACCCAGTGATGAAAGAACATGTTTTTTACACCAGTTATTCAAGGTAACTGGTGTAGCAAGACACCAAGACGCTGGTATTTCTTGTTGTACGTGCTGTGACAAAATCTCTGTAAAAGCTGTAATATCTCTGTTATTAAATAGTCAATAATATTATTAACTGGCGTGTTTTAGTTTTTCATACACAGATGTCCATAGTTTCCCAAACTGGTGTCAAACATGGTGTAAAACAGCAAGGTATCTATCCAAAAGAGCTGGATCTTATAATGAGATTAATAACTTAGTTCTTGTGCATGTTGGCTCACTGTCGCATCGCTGTGGCTGACTGAGACACTTGAATAAAAAAGTCATTGTTAATGTTATTATATAATGTGCTTTTTCTACTATGACACATCAAAATGTTTGCCGTTAGAAAGGCTCACGGTGAATGCTAAGATGTAGCGCAACAATAGCCGAAGTTGAAATGAGTCATGGGATCAGCAAACTGACTCAGTGGTGTCTGTTACACTGCAACACTCAGCAAGTTCATTTCTAAAAGAAAGATGCTGTTATTTCTTCTACAAGTTACACAGTTTCACTTTAATTGGAAACAAAGTTCAGAGCAAACGTACCAAGCAAATGACCTCAGAAGCACATTTAGATAAACTATCAAGCTCCACTTTGATTCTTTTCTTACCTTACACAGAAGCCACTCTTTGTCTTGCCCGTGACACACAGAGAACCATCAGAACGACAGAGTCACTCTGTGGGTCTCAGCCTATGACAGAGTCTCCTCTCAGGAGATCTCAGCTTCTCTAATCTCAGCTTGTTAAAACAGAATTAGTCACAAATTTAGGAATGGCAGCATCAACAGAACTCCTCTGGCGCAAGTCTTTGGCACAGCCCCAAGCCTTATTATCTCGTTGAAATATGGTGGCCTGTAATTGACTCACACATTAAAGTGACATTTTCACAATAATCGCAAGCAAGCTGGCTAATTAGAGCGCAGATCCAACAGAAATGTGTTGTGAAGTGGCAATACATCACATGGCCAAATACCTGACGCCTCCTGGTCTTTTGTTGTTTTGGCTTGTAGCTGAGCTGTGTCGTTAGGCTGATCAGCTGATCCATCCTTCAGCAGTTTGGTGCAGCCTTCGGAGTTGTGGGAGGCGGTGGTGCTGCTGTGGATTCAGATTGAATTTAACTTCTAATACACGCTGGTTAAGATGCAAAAGTTCAGAGCAGCAGGTGAGCCAGACACATCGCTTGCTCTAGTAATTAACAGTTATTGCTGCTGATGAATGAGCCCATAAAACCCTGGATATGTACTGTGATCATTTTCTGCTACGGGATGTAAAAACCTTTCGTTTTGCTCATTTTTAAGGTCATTCTTTACAGTTAATCACACAGAATTTCATTTTAAAGTTTTCAAAACGAACGTGCCTTGGTGTGTGTATACTGTATGTCTCTGGGTCCAGGCTGTGAGTAGGTCTCTGGCAGCACCTAGTGGCTGCAGGTGAACACACACATTCAAATACTTGGCACACTCTACACACACACACACACACACACACACACACACACACACCTACGCAGTGATGCTGTATCCAGCTGGGCACTGTCCTTGCCTCTGCTGCTGTGAGCTATCAGTGCTCCCTACTGCTAACAGTGGAACTGCAGTCATCTCACACACTCTCTTTGTCTCTCTCACACACACACACTTACACACACACTTACACACACCCACACATGCGTACAGAAAAAGCTTCACGTAAATGCATGTCTCTTCTCTCTCACTCCCAAAAATGTGTGATCCCCCCCTCACACATTACATGGATAACACAGGTACTGTCAGAACAATGCTTCACACATACACACACACACACACACACACACACACACACACACACTACTGCTTCTCATGAATATTTATGAAATGAAAAAATGTCAAAAATACACATGCTGTTTACTTTATTTCACTGCTATATACACTTTCCATAGGCATATTTGTCTTTTCAGAGCATCTCCTGCATTATGTATTCTCTGTGTGCACATATGGTGCTTTTCAGTTTTATCCCCGGTTGTTTCAAGTTTGTTGTGCTGCAACTTCGCTTTAATCATCTGATAGATAAGCCTGTCAGTGTGATAATATGGATCTGTCAATCCCAATGAAGTGCGCAGGTCGACGCTGCCCTCCCCCCCATCCCACACACACACACACACACTATGAGCGACAGCATGGCCTGTGGACACACAGAGAGAATATTCTATGCTATTTGATCACAAGATGACTTGGGACACCCGATCCCCTGTTTGTGTGCCAGAGCAAGGTCTCTTCCTGCTCTTATTCTAATTAATTATATCGTAGAATTGATTGTTTGGAGTGTGAGCCTGCAGAAATGTGTTTGGAATGACTTATTATCTGGCTGGACAAAAGAGATGAAATATTAGGCGTTAAGTGGCGCTGGTAATAGAATTCCTCATGAGAGGTCTATTGATCAGGGTGGCCGGGCCTCCGGAGAATTCACATATCATGCAGTCTTAATTACATGCCAGCCAGGAGAGCTAAGGTCAACCTGGAAGTGTCTGAGCACGCACACACACACACACACACACACACACACACACACAGCTGCATCCATTTAACATCACAGATTTGGTCCAGAGTGAATGCAGACAGGCAGCTTTGCACACAAGTAGCAAATATTGTCACGTCAAACGTTTTTGATCACACACACACACACACACACACACACACACACACACACACAGTAAATACTGTAA
Source organism: Chaetodon auriga (assembly GCF_051107435.1). Taxonomy (NCBI): domain Eukaryota; kingdom Metazoa; phylum Chordata; class Actinopteri; order Chaetodontiformes; family Chaetodontidae; genus Chaetodon; species Chaetodon auriga. The sequence goes on along the minus strand of NC_135075.1, from coordinate 6,359,131 downwards.
AACACAAGGTTGCACCTAATGATTTTTTTTCCCAGAATTCATGGGAAGTTTTCCCGATGTCTTGTTTTGTCCGACCGACGTCAAAGTAACTAAAGATAAAAAGGTCTGAAAACCAAAGTAAAATAAAATGAAATGATAATAATAAAAAAAAGTGAGAACAGGAATAGAAAATGAAAAATAATGGGAAGTTCTACTTTTTTTTCCAAGACAAGAGTGGAGAACAGTTGAAACCAGATGGGACAGACTCACAGACAGTAAATGGCCTTTTCTTTGCCGTCATGTCTTCATGTGTGAAATCAGTAAATGCTACACAAACAGCTGGCTTTTGTTGTTTCAGCAGCGTGGGCAATTCTGCTTCATTTGACCTTTTACTCCATTGCCCTTTCTCCCCTTCACGCTCACTCCCTCTCTCGACTGTCCTCGTCTCCCTCTCCCCGTCCTTCCGTCCGCTGCGGCGCCCCCTGCCCTGTGTTGTGACAGGCGTGTCAGGCTGGCGTTTGGCTGCGGCATGTGCGGCGCCGGGAGGCAGCCGGCTCAGTGTGTGGAGCCTCAGTGCTGTGCAGAGTGTCTCTGGGTGTCTCTCTCTCCCTCTCTAATTGGTTGCGGGTCTAACGGGGCATGGGCACCACTGTATTACCCAGCACCTGCTACCCCTGACCTCGCTGCAGCCAGGGGACCACACACACACACACACACACGCACACACACACACACACGCACACACACAAATTGCCCTCTTGCCTCACTGACATTGTTCACAGACAAAGCGGCTTTCGGATCAGCAGTTGAGTTTGCCACCGTTCACCCACAACTCCATCCATCTGTCATCCTGCGCACTGATTCCTCCAAAGGAAGTCTTCGTCTTTCACACAGTGTGGTTTTTACATCGGTGCAGATGGCAGGTTGGGTTCAGCCTTGTTAAGCCAGTTTCTTGTTGTTGTCGTCTGTTTTAACGGTGCTTTCCTGCATCTTGCTAGGGACCAACGTCCAGGAGGCCAAGAGGATTCTGACCGAGAGCGGCCTGCCCATCACAGCCGCAGAGAACCTGGATGACGCCGCCAAGAAAGCAGTGGCCGCCATCAAGAAATAGAAACTCTGAGTGTAACCCAACTACAGTCAGTCTGCCAACATCCACAGCCGTCACAGCTCAGCACCGTCAGCCTTTTTTTGCACACGCAGACCCCCGGGACTTCAAGCCTTTGCCCTCATAGGCCCTCGCTTTAGCACCAGATTCCAAATAACACTTTTCGTTACAGGTCATCACAGGCTTTGAGGTGCTGCATCACGACACAACTTCTGCTCTCACCAGTCCAAATTGGCTTTCACATTTTTTTTTTTTTTTTCATTAAATGCACATTAATTGGGATAATTGCTCTCAGGTTTGTTGTTATTTTACATAATGAAAGTCAACATAATCTTGTCATGGAATATCACAATGCTTTAGAGAAATTAGATTGAGACCCAACACTTTGTGCATTCCTTTTTCCACATTGTGGCATTTGTATGAAATGTTAGTTAAGAGAGACGTTCTCCTTTTACACTTCCAGCCTCGACTTTAGGTACTTTAAAGGCACAATATGACTGAAAAACAGCCCATTCATGCATTGTGGAATCGTTTGATGGCACCTAGCCACAAAACAAAAAGAGAGCAGTTAACTTTAGATCAATCAGCCTGTTTTCTTCGTGTCTTCTTTGTGCAAAATGGTCCACGTCCATAAATCCATCCAATGCCTTATGTGTGTCTCAAATGAGGCAGATGAAGTACCTATGCTGTGAATTTTGTACATCATGTCTTATTTGTGAAGTGCTCCATGGGAAACAGTGTGCCGCCTGCTAAAATCTGGGCCTGATTCATGCAGGCTAAAGGTTCTGTAAACTATCCCAGCAGTAGTTTCATACAGGGAAGTGTTGAGAAAACAAAATCAAAACTACAATTCTACTTCGATTTTTTTATAATCATGAATGTATATTGACAGGATGTCTTGAATACAGTGTGAAAACTGTGTATATAATTTGAGATTAAAATCGAATATTTCAAGATTACTGTCTTGTTTATGTGTTCACTTCACATTAGAGGAAAAAGACAGAGGCGGTTTGCAAGGAAGGAAAGCTTCTTTGCACCGGCACTGCTGGCTTTTTCTGGAGAGAGTACATCTGCAGGATGAATGTAAGGTCAGCTGGGCGAAGCAAACCTTCAGCAGTTTGTACACTTTGCTGCCTTTGAGCCTTCGAGCCCAGTATTGACTACCTGAGCAAAGAAACACACAGTCCAGAGATAACCTTTGAATATACTGTTGGTCTTATTCCAAATAATCACTGCTGATGTTTGACAAGTTGATCCTTTAGATCAACTTACTGTATGTTTAGTCTGAAGGTCACAAGGTTACATTTTTTTAGATTCAAACTACAACGTGCAACATGTGGAGATACAACAACACATGTTTGAGGCTGCTCTTATTATCTGCTGTTCATCTGATTAATTTTTGAGGCTACGAATCATCAGAAAACAGTGAAACGAAATGTCCAAGGTGATATCTTCAAATGTCCAACAGACAGTCAGTTTGGTCAAACGTTCTTGCACCTGGTGACAATATATCCACAGCCTGTGCTGTCTTAAAATACTTTTAAGACACTTTCCTTGCTTTTCACTGGTGGATTGGTACACACACACACAATAAACACACAGTGAATCTCTTCAAATCACACACCTTCAGTCCTCTAATGAAACTCAAGTGTATGCCGTCCCAAGAGAGACTTGAGAGGAGCGACTGTCCTTCATGGGGCCTGTGTGAGCAGCGCCGAGAGACGGAGAGTTGACTGAGACCTCTTCCTGTCAGACACACTGACTGTGTGATGGATTATCTGTCAGGCAATCTGAGAGGACGCCCAGACACCCAGGATCGACTGCCACCTCAATGAAAGACACACACACAAAGCAGTTTTTTTTTTTTTTTCTTTTCCTCCGGTATGCATCAGGAGGTTTTCTCTGAGAGGAAAACTGAGGCTCAAACTGGAGCTCGTCTCTCTTTTTTTTTGTGTTTTCTATCAGGCAAAGTCAAGAGGACTCCAGACGGGGCCCTCTGGTAATTGCTGCGGTTGCTGCACATCTTTGTTTTCCATATAGTTAAGAGTGACATGCTGTGTGTAACTGCCAACCTTGACACAAAGCAGAGAGAGATATGAAGTGAAGTTGTTGCCTAACTACTGTAATTTATTTGTGATTTATTCACTTTAAGTGTCCCTATCACCAAGAGTCATCTGAAGACACAAACTCACAGGTCTGCGACTCGGCGCTGCACCGTGCCAGCCGAGCCGAGCCGTAGAAATGGGCTGAAGGGTTCAATAATTGCCTTATTTCATGCTCTTCCCTCTGTGTGTCAGAAATATCCCCGCTGATGGATTGGACGGAGGAATTTAAGGCTTGTTAAAGCGGGCTTCTCGGGCCCTGATATTGTTTAATTCAGTGTCAAGCTGGAGGTCACAACGAAATGTGCACACTGATTTACTGGGCAAAATTAGTGCCGCTCCTTCATATAAATATAGATGAGGGGGGAAGAAGCTTTGGAGGTCAGCCTGAAGACTTCCATCATGTAGCCCGCTGCTTTTAACTCGGCTAATACCTCTGGAGGTGAACGAAGGGGGTGTTATTTTAAAACGACCCTTTAGGCGGGCTCCTCCTCTAATTAAGCTGAATTATTATGCGGTGGGAGTTTTATTTTCCACCCTCAGTGGCTCACTTTATTTGTCTCTGTAATTGTCCATTTTGCTTTCTCGAAACGCAGCTGCTTTTTTTTTTTTTTTTATGTGGTTTTGAATTGATGTCAAAACAGTAATTGCCACTTTGCGAAGCTGCCTTCAGTGTTTAAGGGTGTTGGAGATCCGGGGCTCGGGAAAAGATTTCTTTCAGACAACGGGGTCAAGGCCGTCTCTCAGGAAGTATTGGATATTTATTGAGTCATTTGGAAACAACAACTATGAACATATTAGTTCATAATAAAGCAATGGCAGTGTGAATTGCCTGCGGCTATTGTACTTCATCTTTCAGGGACATGGGGTTGCTCAATATTTACAATTTTCTGCCTGTGCATCTGTCAGTCAGGTGGTGGACAGATAAGCTGCTGTGTGCGTGTGCGTGTGTGTGTGGGGGGGGGGGGGGCATATTAGTGTATTCATCCTTGGGAGAAGTGTGAACATGTGTTTATGTGCAAATTCTTGAGCGCTTTGCATAAAGACGGCAAACACTTTCTCCCCCGTGGGATCATCCGAGCAGGGAAGTGCTGCTTGCTTTGTTTGTTTTCCTCGTCTCATTCACCGAAATCTAAAATACTCGAGCAGGTCCGGCCTCACCTCTCCACTGTCGTTATTGTCTTACCACCAGCCAGAAATCATAAAAAAGACCTGTTGACAGGTTTTATGAAGGAAAAGCAACACAGTGTGGGAGAGAGTAAAAGCGTCAGGAGTGAAGGGGCAGCCGAGGCTGTCGGCGCTGCATTTTGCCGTCGAGGTCCTCAGATTTGGCCTTGGCTCACAGATGAGCAGAAAAATCCATTTCCCTCTCTACAAACTGTTGTCAGTGTGTCCGTAATTGAAGGACTTAGAATCGATTTAAATTACCTTGGCTGTCTTGAGAAATTGAGCGAAGAAGAGGAGGCAGATTTAAAAAGTTGCACTAAGCAGCACACCTCCTGAATCTTCCTTTTTCCATGACAATGTCTTGGTTTCAGCTTGTCTCCGAGCTGCTCTCACAATCAATCCAATCTGAGGGTCCCTCTTAGCTTCAAGTGCAAAGTTTCAACGCACAAGTTAGGTCTGAAAGAATTTTTGGGATGTTTCCAGTGCAGCTGCTCGGGCAAGCTGTTAGCCTTCCATCATACTTTGGTCTCCTTCTATCAATCAAACATTAATTTGTCCCCTCTTTTTTTGTCCTTGAGTGACCCATCTCCCCTCCAACACGGCATGTTTCCTTCCTCTTTCTTTCTCCTTACTTACTTTTTTATTTTCTCTGTTCCATCCTTTGTCTTTTGGTTCTCGTTTTCATCCATTTCTTCTTTCATCCATCTATCGTATCCTCCATCCTTTCTTTCTAAGCTTTGCTCATCATTTCTGAGCCCTTTTCCTAAACCCCATCAAGCTTCCTCTCCACCCTTCCCTTCCTTTCTTCTTCCATCTGTTCTTCCACTTTCCTTCCTCCCATCATTGAAACATCCATCTTTCATGGTCCGTAGAGGATGAATCCTAATGACTCGAGTGATCCCCTGATTTTTCCTGTAGCGCCACCATGAGGTGTTAGGTCAAAGCGCTGCTCTGGTTCCGTACAGGGGGGGTACCAGCACGGCTGCACACTCTTAGTCTTCTTTCCTTCTTTCCTTTCATTGCCTCCCTGTCTTCCTGCAGTTCTTGCTTTCTTGCTGTCATACTACTTTCCTTTTTCACACTTCCTTCGCACCCTTCTGTTCTTCTTCCTTCATATATTTGAAATTCTACATTTTCACAATGTTTTTTCATGCCTTCCTTCCTTCCTTCCTCCCTCCCTTCCATCCTGCTTGCCTTATTCCTTCGATACCCTCATGCTTTTTAACTCCCTTCAGAGTCAGCAGGTTTTGACCCTTTTTCAATGAAAAAAATGCAAAGAAAGAAAAGGAAAGCAGAGCTGTATATATCCAACAGTCTGCCTTTTTAACTGTTTCAAATGGAATCTTACTTGTGATCCCATCCTGCTTCTTTTCCATCCTGTTCCTCCATCCTGCTTCTTTTCCATCCTTTCCTTCCTTCACGCCGTGCCTCCGCCCTTTCTGCCCATCATTCAGACATCCTTTCATTCGCTCATCTTTTTGTAATTCAGGATGTTCTTCATTCATCCTGCTATTATGTTTCCTTTCTTTGTCTCTTCCTTCGTCTCACTTTTATCTCTGTGGCATCCTCATTCCACTCCACTGTGCCTTCCTGCAGTTTTTAATCTCTTGCTGTCATTCAACCTTCCCTCTTTGCTTACCTCCACCCTCCTGTACTCTTTTTCTTCTATACTTGTTTTTGCCACCTTCTTCCTTTTAATTCTGCCATAATTTTTCATCATGTCACTCATTCCATCCTCCCTTTCTTTAATCCCACCTGCCTCCTTCCTTAATTATCATTATCCTTAAAGTAAGCTAACAGAAAGAAAAGAGAGAAAAGTGAGGCTAAATGCATCCTACACGTAGTTTTTTAAACATTCCTTAGTTTCCATTTGCACAATAAACCTTTTTCCGGCGACGCTGTTGTTTTTGGCCAGCTGCCCGTGATCCTGACGTCTACAAAGCAGCATCAGGAGAGCGGCCTTCAGTACGGAGAGAAATCTTCTCCTGGACCGACGGCAGTTAAAAGCTCATTTGGTGCTCGACCTCTGAAAGCCAACACCCCTAATTAAAACCGCAGCAGAGGCGACAGAATGCTGTTTCAAATTGCTTGATAATTAGACTCACGAGTTATCCTGGTGGAGCGCTCAGCAGGTGTTCAGCTGCCACATTCAGACACTCCATTGTCCCACAATGCCGAGCTTTCATGCCGTCTGCTGAGTAAAAATAAAGGTGAGACGCAATCCTGAGGGGCCAACAGTATGGCGCGTGTTGTTTTTTCCTCCTGTCTTTCACACATTATCTTTTTCTCAGATGGCTGAGGGTTTGCTGGGCTGGTTTTGATCTCAGGTTTTCAAAATAACACGCGCTCACTCCATCACGACTTCATCCATCAACTTCATGAATCATGCTAGTTGCAGCATATGAAGGTGTGTGTGTGTTTGTTTTGTGTATTCAGCAAAGGCTGTGCCTCGGGGTGAAGGTGACTTTGACAGTTAATAGCGATAACGGTAGCTTTTCACTGCCTTCTTTTCTCCCTCTGCCGTCTCATACTCGGGCTGAATATATGAAACCTGTGTGTGTCGGCTGCTATCGCCGTCAAATGGCTCTGGCTGCCACGTGCGCTGAGAGGAGGGTTTGTGCCCCGGCGCCCGGGAAAAGTGGCCTGTCACCTGTGATTTTGGCAACAATACAAAGCGGAACAGTAATGGCAAGATGAAGGCTGCTGCCTCGCACACATCCAGCTGTAAACAGACACAGAAAACAAGGCGATGAAGTTTAGCATGTGCGCTAAGAGCTGCCTTGTTGAGGATCTTTTTTGATGCAGGAGCCATGGGTAATCAGAGTAGGTGTGTTTATTTTTGCTTGTGTACCAAATCTACCTAGAACACAAATCCGTGCATATTTGTGTCTTTGTGTGTGTGTGTGTGTGTGTGTGTGTGTGTGTGTGTGTGTGATTTGTTTATTCTGTGGGAAGATGCAATGAGCTGCTTGTGCAGTGAAATATGCTTGAAGGTTTGTTTGCATTCTGGGTTGCAAGTGAATTGCTTTTCCAAAGAGGTAAACTCAGCTTAACACACATCAGCCTGGAACATTTTCATTCAACCTTTATTTACATTCTTTGAGAAGTCACTGAGGGCGACCCTCATTTACAGTGATGGGAAATGAAAGTCTGATACATACAAATTTAAAGACAAATCTAAGTTTCATATGGCAGCCATTAGCATGAAGTGAATACGCTATACGGCACAGTGACTAATTGTAAACGTCGTCTTACCTTCGTTTACCTGCAGTAGTTTTGCTGAGCACACAGCATCAGTGTGTTTACAGTGTAGGACACATTCATTAGTGGGAGCTTCCACCTACTGAAGCGCACAGCCCTCCTCCTCATCTGCTAGCTGCTGAGACGCCATGGAGGGGAAGACAGCATTCAGGTTAAGACGTAAAGTGGAAACTGGACTGTTTTGTGTTTTATTTTTCCAGAGCCCTCTGCGTTGTCACCCCTGCTGCATTCACTTAATGATGCATTTTTTCATGCAGTGTTAATGTCTGTCTGAGCCTTAGCCTTAGCAGTGGTCTTTGGTCAGCGAGGGAGTAAATCTGTAGCAGGGAAGCAGCTTTTTTTAAGCACTGAATCGTGCAGAATTCACATCTTGCATGAAAATACTGCCGCATCCCTTTAGAATCCATGAGATACAGTACTTACAAGCAAGTTCTCTTAGTAGCTTTCTGACGGCTGAAAAATTGCAGCTGGGTGTCACATCGTTAAAAGTGAAGCATACAGAATGAGATGGATGTCAACGCTGTTTTTGTATTAAGCAGAAAGCATACACCAAAACAACAAATAAGTTCTTTGCAGCCTCTTACTCCACAAAGCAGTGAGAGCTTATTTTGCCTGAATATACACATGGGAAATGACACAAATATATGACTGGTTTATTTACAGCAGGTTACATTTCTCAGTGCTGGGTTCACTTTCAAAACAGCTTCAGTAGCAGCAAACTTTGCGGACTAAACTGTCTTCTTCTGTTTTAATTGCTTTGACACTGGTTGCTGCATTCAACAACCTCATCTCATCTTGTCTTCAGACTCGACCAGCAGAGACACTGAACATATCTGCAGCACTGATATAACACGAAACTGATTGAGACATCAATTTTCAGCCTCGGTGTTGTTGCACATTATCGGAATACCGAATGATCAGAACTTCAAATAAAACATAATAAATGTGTGTTTTTAGCCATGTTGCACTCTGCAGTATTATGTTACACATGCATGGACAATAGGCCGATGTGTGAGAGGAGGAGAGGGGCAGATAGGAATGAAAGCAGGGCCCGCTCTCAGAAATGAAACATTGCCTACATCCAAAGGATATTTCAAATACTTCCCCTTGTAAAATTCTCCATTACATGGGTCAATAGAGGGCAATGGGAGAAGAATAAATACCCACACCTTCCTGAAGACCGCAGCCCTCTCCTTCGTCACACATATACACATACACACACACACCGGCTGACACTCGCTGTCAGCCCATCTGATTGCCTGTTAGGGAGTCTCACCCACCACGACAAGTGCACTTTTTCGCCGAGAACCATTTTCCCCGCCATGTCAGATATGGGGATATTAATGAATGCACAATGACAGTACTTAGGGAGCCGAGCAGCTATCCTGCCTCTGCAAATTTACCCGCAGGTCACTTTTGTACGACAAGGAAAAAGAAACTACGGAAACAAACAGGTGCAGGTCAGAAACTCATCTCCTCTCCCAGATTAAAAACTCATCTTTCAAAGCAGCGCGGCGTTATTGAGGCTGATTCTCGGGGCTCTTCATGCAAATGGAGGTGTGATTAGGCACCCGGGAAGGGGTGGCGGGTGCACAGCGGAGACATGGCTGGTGGAGAGGAGACTGGTGTATCCCTGTGTTAGGATAACTGAGACAGAGAGAGGGCCAAAGGCTGCCTCTGCCTCTGAAACATCCATTAAGAGTCAAAGTTTTGTGTAGTTTTGACATAACATTCGAGCATACGCACACACATTCAGTTTGGTTTTACTATTTGATAAATTAGAAATAAGACAGATGATGTTTTTCAAGCTGTACTGGACGTTCTGTATCATCTGATCATGTGATAAGCTGTATTTTAACTTTATTAGTGACCCCTTGGCATTCTGCTTTTAACGATTAACATTCCTTTCAAAGATAATTATATTTCCATCATCACATTAGAGGCTGCCTTTCTGTATTAATATGTATGGAATCTTGCGGTATGCGAGCATAAGTGGATGGCAACATTAGAACATTGGAAGGAAAGGGGCGGAGAAGTTGCAGCATGTTTGCTCCACTGATCCCCCAAAGCTAAAGAGGACTGAGCATCTCTTTGAAAAGGAAGTACACGCTCACATCCGCGTATGTGATGTAATATAAAATGAGGTGAAACTCTGATGAATTCACAGGTCATTAAAGCACTGCTTCTGATGCCTTTTTAATGAAAAGCGCCCCGGCAGAGCAAAGCCAGCTGGGATGAAACGAGGGAGATTTTATCTGCTGTTGTTTCCTCATTAACCTTAAATTATGCAAACCAGTACAGTTCATATTCAAGTTTATGGACAGCTCCGTTTGCTCGCTCTTACAGTACCACTGCCCCCCACCCCCGCTTCCTGATAGCTGAGCGCTTTCATGTTGGCTGCAAGAATCCGAGGGTCATGTCTGCTTCTCATTGCCACTGATTCCACTGCTGCTTTCCTCTGTAAGGAGTTCTGGTAAGCCGACAAGGTCGTATGGTGCCGACACATGGAAATATATTTCCTTTTTGTATGTGCAGACTGCATGTGTTTGCACATGCTCTTTTCTCCGTCTTTCAGCATGTGTGCTGTGGTGAGTTTCATCAAGCCACAAAGCTGCCACCAAGGTCGGTATAAACAGAAACTCATCCAACCCCACACATTTCTCTACATAACCCTGATCCCTCTCCCTGAGACTTCACTTACCTGTTCTTGCTGATATCAGGTGGAGGCTCCACTGCTGCCTCAGGGTACATCTTCGTAGTAAAGTATACATATTTATCTGATCTGCTGCCATCGATGATCCTATCTGGATCGATGAGGGGGATTAGTATTTCACACCGGATCAGATGACACCCTGAGGCGTGCGCAGTGGCCAGTGGACATTTTTTAAAGGTAGTTCTTATTAGAGAGGAGTATGTGTGTATGTGCTTCGTTGAATCCATTAGGATTAACACTTAAGATAACACTGTAGTCACCAAAGCAATTGTGGAGATTTGAGAGCATTGTAGTAGCAACATCTAAACTTAAGTCTAGTTTTGTCTTAAGGCTGCCCTGGAGGTTTCTGTACAACCTGTATGCTCATCAGACAGCTTCTGTTTCTAGACCTGTCATATGTGTGCAATGTGCAGAGGTTAGAGTGTCAGATTTACTAATTTAGAAAAAAAAAAAAAAGTTATTATTGTCAGCTGAGACTTAATGTGCTTTAGCTTGAGTTAACTAATGAAAGCTTGCATGTACACCGCGGATGGTGGCAGATTTACCACTGGAAATTCACATTTTTGAGACAACTTGATTTTTGATGAAGTAGGGTCACACGCTATTGATCTAACGTTGGGTGGTCACTGTTCAGGGTTTAGTCAATGGCCAGTTAAGCTGGAATGCAATGGCCAAAGCTATGACCTTTCACTATTCTTTAACATTATACATCTAACAGTCAGGAATTATTTCTGAATACATTCATTGTGTTTTGTGGTAGCAACTGGCAAAGAACTACGAGTTGCTACCAAATTATGAGCTGAAATCAGCAGATGTCATTTGGAAAGTAAAACTCTAGTATGCAGGACATATTTGGCATCCAGGCCTTGATACTGAAAAATACAGTGTGAAGCAATAGTCGAGTGACATTCACACCAAAGCCCATCTTAATTGACATACTAGACATGCAGACCTCACAGTAAAATTACCCTAATTTACTTGTCAGATCTTTGGATCAACTTATCTGCACCACCCACTGTTCTTCATGAGTCATTTCACTGTGCTTCAACAGAGAGGAGAAAAATAGGAATTTCAAAACAGCTCTCTCAAGCAGTGAAACAGCTGTCAATTTGCCGTCTTGGTGGAGCTACAAAGTGGCAGCAGCGAGCTGGGATATCCCTCCTGTCTTCCCCCAGCCGGATCCAACGTCCTTGATGCGCACTTTCAAGGACACCTGACAAACTCCATAGTAGACTTCGATCATGTAGGCAACAGTCCCAAAGAGCCCTGAGCAGCAGCTGCTTGGGAGTCCGCTCAGGAACAGGAGTGTGTGTGTGTGTGTGTGTGTGTGTGTGTGTGTGTGTGTGTGTGTGTGTGTGTGTGTGTGCGTGTCTGTGTCTGTGTTTGTGTGTGTGTGCGTGAAAGACAAACAGGGAGAAAGACGAAGAGCATCTCCATGAAAGACCCAGTGTTTATGTAGATTTATCAAGTGATCTAAGAACAGGTTGCGTGCAGTTCTTCTGAGAAATGAGGTCTCAGGAGGTGCAGGTCAGATGAAGAGGCAAATGTCAGGGGATATTTAGCACAGCCATTATGTAAGCAAACTGTCATTACATCGCGTGTGACAACTAAGCCTTTACTACACCACCTGCTCAGCTGCGGGTCTCTCAGTTATGTTAGGTATGGACTTCAAAGACACCAAAAACACTCCTGCAGTGGTGACAAAAAGGACTTCTGTATATTCTACATACTTTGCTAACATTTTCTCCTGCCACAAGCTCTAAAAAAAGTTTCCTTCCTCCAACACAATATATAGTCCTTCAACCAGAAGAACTCTGAAGAAATTAAAGACATTACTTAGAAGTGCAGCCTTAAAGGAACAGTGCGACATTTTGAGAAATGTGTTTATCCGCTTACTTGCTGAGAGTTAGATGAGATTGACACCACTCTCTTGTTTATTTGTTTAATATGAAGCTGCAGCAAACTAGCTTAGCTTAGCTTAGCACAGCGACTGCTGGCTTGGCTTTATCCAAATATAACAGAATCAGCAGATCATCGTTCTTTATGAGGATCAGTGAGTGCTGAGCATCATGACCATTACAGTGCAACCTGTTTCCAAAGGTAAAATCATATATCATAGAAAATAAAGATTTTTATCATGAGCAGCTCTCCCAAAACCTCCACTTATATGTCAGGTGTGGTGAAGACTGTGGTGCAGTTTGTCAGATTTGGGAGAAATAAGTGCCCAACATGTACAGTTTCACATGATTCTACTTTTAATAAGGAGAAAAGGAAAGTCCTTGTGAATCTTCAGCAGAGAAATCTTGCTGGTTTCACTGCTGTCTGTCAGTCTATGCTGGTGTTTGATTAAAAAAGCTGTAGTTCACTTCTACAAAAGTGATGAATAAATTATCAGTTCATCAGCGGAGTTTTATATGGAAATATGTGAAATATGATACATTCTCTGCATGCATTTGAGAACAAGAATGTGAAAAGGAAGCAGAGAGGCTGTATACATGAGCTGCATGAATATATGTGTGTGTGTGTCTGTGTGTGTGTGTGTGTGTATACATGTGCTGCATGAATATATATGTGTGTGTGCGTGTGTGTGTGCGTGTGTGTGTGCGTGTGTGTGCGTGTGTGTATACATGTGCTGCATGAATATATATACATATGTGTGTGTGTGTGTGTGTGCGTATACATGTGCTGCATGAATATATATACATATGTGTGTGCGTGTGTGTGTGTGTGTGTGTGTGTGTGTGTGTGTGTGTGTGTGAAAACTGAGACTACACCGCTCTTCTTACCCCCGTCACACACCCCTCCCAGCACCTCAGAGCAGGAGATGTCATTTCATCAAATATTTATAAAAAACAATCTCTGAACAGCATAATTAGAGGCCGTGTTTAATGTCGGCCTAATCCTTGGGCTCCTATTTCGCCGCCGTCCTCGCAGCATTGGTTATGGGAGCCCGTGCCGCAGTGTCTACAGCCAAACGGGCGGCCAATGAGCTCCCTGCCGAGTGATGTCATGTAGAACACCTCGTCAGTGCCTCACCTATGAATCAACATTTGATTTCTCTTCCCTCTCCTCTTTCGTCTGTCATTCCTGCTTATCTCACTCCCAGATATGCATAAAGCAGCTGCACTGTAATATGCTGACAAGACACACACAGACACACACACATGCACTCACACACACAGTGGCATTAGCCACTACATTTCCCCTGAATGGTGTGCAGAAGAAGAGCTGCTGCTGAGCACATTATTATATTTTCAGGTTATTAATTACTTTCCAATTACTTAAACAAATATGCTACATTGAGTGCCTAATTTCCCTGCTAAACTGCAGCAGATGGATGTGGCTTCGGCTTGGGCCAGCTAGCGCTCGGTACCTCAGCATAAAAGCAAAGCAAAGAGATGGAGAGGAATATCATGCGCTGGTAGCCACTGTCTGCTGCCATAGCTGTAGCACATTAGTTAATTAGTGAACCCTATAGCAGGGCAGCGGGACGAGTATGTTTTCTGCGCAGCCTTGCAGAGAAGCAGCTGTTATTTATTATTCATGCACTTTTAAGAGGAGAAAAAGTTGTGGTGATTTGCCATTTTACTATCAGTTTCGCAAAAGTTCCATACTGCATTTGTGATAAATGAGAACGCCGCTGTAATGGCTGTTTATCGCCTTGGAAAGCCTTTTCTTCACATTAACGCTGAGTTTTGGTTGAGCGATATTCAATTTGGCTCCTGAGCGCGCACATGCAGACCACACGTGGCAGCCTGTATGTTTGTGCATGCGCCTTCGTCTATTTACACACACGCTGACTCTGGAGCCAAACTCTTAAGTCACATCTAAAAGCCTAATGGGAAATCTCTCCCCTAATTAAGATGCATGAATAATTCAAGTGGCGCCACGCTAATTAGTATTCCATCAGTCCTCTGTGGCGATGACGGCCTGTCGAGGCACATCGCAGCTAGTTACGGCCTGTGCGCAGGGAGGATGGCTGAAGTGAAGGAATGTGGACACCTTGAGAGCTGCTTGACGGAGTATCCTATCATCACTGTGGAGAGCATGACAAGCTTCCTATTTTTCTCCATCTCCATAATCAACAACTACACTAATCCGTTGTCTGGGCAGAATGTGGTAAATAACGGATAATCTGGGAGGCAAAAGAGCCACGAGAGAGTTCTCCTCTTACATCCAACTTCAACCAGAGAAAAGTAATGTTAGGTTTATTTGTTGGAGTCTGTAGTTTCTAGTCACCCTGGGTGTAGTGAAACTTCCATATACACATTGTACTGCTTTAAATGCATGATTTAGCAGTGTTACGGCCCCACATTTATTGCCTCTCTCTCAGAGGGGCTGTTTAATGCTAGTAAATGCAATAAAGAGGTGTTAAGATGGAAATTAAGTCTGGATAAATCACTGAGGTTAACTCTGCTTTGGCTCACAATTACAGTCTGCCGTCAGTGAAATTCATTACTTTATTTACAACCAGAGTCTTAACCCTGCATAGAAATGTGCTTAAGTACTGTTGCTGTCACATAATCCTCTGCCCTGTTTTCACTGACCCGGCATCGTCTTTAATTCACAACCATTACAGCCAGTTATTGTATTAAAACACACTAATGATGACACAAAATATATGAAAGCGTTCAGCAGCAGCTTCTGTCCAGGCCTGTGGCTCTGTCACGATATGTGAGGATTCACCAGCTTGTTGCCACAAGGCACACACACACACACACACACACACACACACACACACACACACACACACACACACTCACACACACACACTCACACACACACGGAGAGAAGAAAGGCTCCTGTGGGCCCTGGCCTGTGTGAGTGTATGTAGCCCCGGGGAGGCAGGCTGAGGTTTTGTGGCGTCTTTGTGCTGGGTTTAACCTTGGCTCTGGGCTAAACACACAGGGAATGTTCTGAGAGGACCTTCAGCCATCAGCAGCGGCTTTTCATATACTGCTCCACTCCGGTGGGAGCGCCGCCACAAACACAACTATTGATCCACTGTCATACTCTCACACACTCCCCCCCTTGGCTTTTCTCTTTTCTCTTAGACGCCTGGCAAGTGTGTGCGTGTGTGTGAGTGTGTGTGTGTGTGTGTGTGTGTGTGTGTGTGTGTGTGTGTATGTGTGTGTGTGTGTGTGTGTGTGTGTGTGTGTGTGTGTGTGTCAGCCAGGCTGAAAAATACTTTCCAAAGTGGTCACAGATCCCATGATGTGGTGCTGGTGGTATTGATGAGTTATTGGTGTCCTGTGTATCCTGTGGGCTTTGGCCTTTGCATTATGTTTCTATTTATTTTCATCTATTTTTTAATCTATTTATAGCCATTCATAGCATGCAGTGCATGTGTTCAAACTACGAACATGGATCATTTAGACTCCATTATGGAGAATGTAACTTCCTGGATAACAGCGAATCTGTCACACGCATGCTGGAGGTCACCATGTTTTTTCCTTTACTGTTTTTCTTTCTCTCCTCGATTAACATGTCATTGATTTACATTAAACATTCAGCACATTAAGCTTTTCACACACACTTTCATCAGAAGTATGAAAGTGGATGTTTGTCCTTCGTCTGAAGGTTTTTTCATGTTTCTTGAGTTTCATGTAATCACAATGCAAAATGTATGCATGCAGTGATGTATTATATATAAGATAAAGCAAATCAGACCAGAATTATGTGCCGTATTCACCCAGAACATTGAGAAAAAATATTGGTAAAACTTTATTTCACAGGTGAGTAAATAATAATTTTCTATGATGTTTCCTGGAAAGAAGATGTGTCAGTAATGTAGCATTAATTCAAAAACACAGACAGAGTTCTGTTATTCCAGGGAAAACAGCTCCATATAAATCCAACGAAATATTTATTATATTATATTATATTATATTATATTATATTATATTGCCATTGGGAGGATGGGGGAGCTACAGGGGTTCGTGTTTGGACTTTGAACAATTAACAATTCAATTGTCATACAGTTGATGGAGATTTTCTTGACTCCCAGAAAAAAACATTGTCAGCTGCCAACACTCAGAGGTGCAATCATACAAACCTAGTTTGCATGTGTATGTGTGTGTACGGGGGTGTAGAGGGATGAAAAAAGAGGATAATGTATGATGTATAATATTTCCTTTTTTATTTCATGTTTTTCAGTTAAAAATGATTTTTTGGTAATGTGTCAATTTGGAGTATGGACCTTTTTAAGTTCTGAATAGATTAGAACATCCCTGATCCACCGTGTGCAGGCAGATGGAAATCACTCCTTCCCGTCCCATGAAAGCAGACACCAATAACAAAAGCAGCAAAGCAGCTGGAAGAGACCATCAAAAACTGTAACCGGAGACACACATCAAGATCTGAGACGCTGTCCCACACCTCCATATAAATCCTGATCCCGTCAAAATGGTCAGATCAGATCTGAGGGAAGAGTCGAGCAATAAAAAGATGTGAGTATATGAAGTGTGGAGAAAGTATTTCATGATTTTCCAACTATTTTAGTGGACACAGCTCTGGATAAACTGTTCTGTCTTTCCACAACTGAATAGAAAAGAATATTCTGAATGCCGATTGGTTCTGCAGGTAGGCAGAAAGTCTTCATATCCTTATCTGTCACCTTTTATGTCAACTGGATCTACACGCGTAGTGCTCAATGATCCAAAATGAAATTGATATATTTTGTTTCTATTTCTGTCTTATCTTCCTCATAAGCTGATCTTTATTTTCTTTTTCCTCACATGCCCACCTCACCCACAGGTGCACTTCAGGGCCCTCAGACTGTGAGTCAACCTGCGCATTAATGGTGAAATGAAATGAAAATTATTAGAGCACAGGGGTTATTTCAAAATATGGAAAAGGAAAACCCTGACAGATAGAGGGACAGACAAATAAAGACAGGGAGAGAAGGGAATTAAATGCATTGGAGGAGAGCAGAGTCGAACAGAGACAGACTTGTGAAAAAATAAATGGAGAGAGACAGAGGAGAGAGAGGAGTCTGAGGGACGATCCCTCTGTACGCTGAATAAATAGCAGGCCATTTCCACATCATAAATATCATCCCCGCTTAATGTGCTGAGCTCCGAGGTGGACCCAGACTGAGCTACCCCAGGGGGGTTTGGAGGAGGGGGGTGGTGTTGGCTGCGGGAAAGGATCCCTTACCTGGAGCCTCAGGAGAGAGGGCGAAGGGCAGCTTAATCCCTGAAGCAGGTACCATATCTGTCCTGGTCCCAGCGGGACAGATGTGCTCCAGATGCCAGGATGGACAAAAAGGGGCATTAATCATTTTCAGCCTGATGACTCTCCCCTTCATCTCCTCAACCCGGAAGGGTGTGTGTGGGAGAGTGAGTGAGTGAGTGAGGGACACACATGCACACATGCAGCACTGCCACAAATCCTTCTTATAGGAATGCCAGGACGGCCGATCATGAGGGACCCACTGTCAGAATTTGAAGAGAAATAGAGGAGGATAGTGTTTGGATCCACGTTTTCTATCTCTTTTATCCCTTTTGAGCGGGGACCTACCATGCTTAGCGAGTCGGTGACATTGGGCTCCGATCTGTCCTGACGTGTGGAGGGTTGAGCTCATTTTTCTGTATGTCAGGCCTCGTCCCCTCTGATGAATCCTGGGGCCCGAGGCCTGGTCGGATTGGCTCACGCACTGACTACAGGCAGGTGATTGATGACTGGAGGAGTAGTCTTCAGCTTTGCTCCGATTTCCCTCCACCAGCCTATCTGACAGCCCCAATTGCCAGGCGGACATCTGAATCGGGCCCGCCGCCATCCAACGCCACAGTCACTGGCAGATCTCGCACTCATACTGCCTGCGCTGCTCTGCGTTTTGAAACGGTGGAAACTGTAAGCTAGAAATGCTTTTGCAGTGAAAAACAATTGTGCCTGTGGCTGTGGTGTATTACGCCCACTCAGACATGAAAAAACAATAAGCCGGTTGTTTTCCACATTCAAGTGCAATTAAGACGGATTCTGAAGTATATCTGGGGTCCCATTCTGAATAGCTTCTCTCAGCATCCTTATGGGCGAGGAAAGCAGTGAGCCAACGCCTCACTTCACAGCCTAGTTTGAAGCCCCTGCATCAGCTATTTGGATGAATGCTCGCCTTGGAACACACACAGGTGGTGTATTGCCTCCTCAATTAGCACCTTGTCCAAAGCCCCCCATGTCCCATTCCCTCCCACAGTACAGGTGTGAAATTTAAAATGCTCCACCAGCGTGATTGCTCTTCTCTTCAGGGCACGGTGCTGCTGAGGCAGCATAATGACAATCACCGCACTGGCCCAGGATCGCAGAGCTACAAAACAGGGGTGTTTACGGGGGGAAGCACCGCGAGCCAAACTCAGCGTGGAGCGGAGACAAGACAGCGACTTAACAATGGAATTAGGAGTGTCGTACTGCGTATCTCAGATGAATCATCAGGTTCGCTCAGCCACCCTTCTCTGTGCCAGTCCTGACCGTCTGTTTGCTGCATGAAAATATTCCTCATTTCCATCCCTCGGGTTGAACTTCTCCCTACCTCTTTGCATCCCATGGCAGCTTGCCAGGTGGGCAAAGTTGCGACTGGCAATTACCGCCCACCCACCAGGGAGCGAGGGTAAACGTCTGGTTGATTTGAGAAAGCGCGATTAGCTGCGCCTGTTCCTGCTGATGGATGGCTTTTTGGGCACCTGTCTCAGCGGAAGAAGTCGCAGATGATGGCAGGTGGGGGTGGGATTTCTTTTTGTGTTCTTTTTTTTATAGAAGTATTGCTGTCCTTCCTTCAAAAACTAGAGCTGCAATTACCCACTGGTTTCTTTCTTTCATTCCTCAGATCTGCCGATGACGCAGCTTAGAGTTCCATTCTCTGAGGCCACCCTCACTTCCTGTCTCCACACTGTCCACTCTCACACATGCGCTTCAGATAACGTGGCAAATTATCACTCAGACTTCTGAGTCATTACTGAAACTATGGGTTCTTGACTTCACACACAGGCAGACAAAAGCATGCCTGTGATTGTAGCTGGTGACAGTTGAATCTGTCCTGAGCAGATTTTATCAACTCTGGTGAGTCAGTTCATTCAGCGAAGGTTAGCTCTATGAGACTTTTGAAAGCGCTGTCTCTGACTGACTTCTTAGTTTTCTAGTTTCAAGTGAGAACCTTGTGAAAGGGTCTTAATTATGCAAGATATCATGCAAAAAGACTAGCTGATGAACCATGTAGAAGAATAAAGGAGTGACATCTTGTATTGCAGTGTAGCCAATTATAAGCATATTTTTAAACACTTCAAACATTATAACATTACAATATATAGATAACAGAATATAACATAATATAACCCCACAAAGTAATGCAGTTTGTCAGTGATGAACCCCTTGGCCTCGGTTGTACTGTAAACTAAGAAGCCGGACATGCTAATGATGGCATCTTACATCAGTGTAAGTGAAACACACTGTTATATCTATTCCAACAATTTTGCTGTTTAAAAAAAACGACACCACCATCCAAACTCAACATACCTTGCAACATAATCGTTCGACTATAGCCCCATGAACACTCGACGTGGAAAAATCCAAGGCTTGACAGGTCTGGCGTGTCTTGTTACAGTTGTTACAGTAAGTTTCAAGGGGAAATCAAGCAGGTGAATCTATTTCTGCACTGACAAACATGGCATTACAACAACTGAGGTCGGCGCATGTGTGTTCCTAACCATATGGATTATCTCATCTCGTCTATGAACCCAATCCAGCCAATCCCCTTTTCAGCCTAGGTGAAGCCGTTAATTCAGCTGACACCTCCACTTATGCACCTTCAGATTCTTATACAGCCTGGCCAAACATTTGTCACACTGTTAACAGGTTTCTGACAGCTCACAGGAAGTGCTGGACTCCTGTTTCCGGGCCCCAGGACCCCTGAGCTGCAGCGCCAAGCGGCAAATATTATTAAATCACAACCTGCAGCTAGATGAAGATGAGAAATAGAAGGAGGGGGGAAAGGGTTTGCAGGGAAGAAATGCATCCTTCCAGCCAAGTGCAGACACATTATTATGGCAGTCTTCCCAGTGTCCTGCCCATCAGAGCCCAATCAAATATTCTATTACATTATTCTCCAATTTCTGCCCCCTATCAGCCTCGAGGGCCCAAGGGCCTCGCTTGCACCGTCAGCCGAGGAAATGTTTCCTCTGCAGCCATCTGTGGTGATGGGAGGACATATTGGAAATCAAAGCAGGAACAGTAGGAGGGTACAGAGGGCAGGTCCCCCAGCTCAGGACAGGCTCCTCTTTGGCCGGGAATTACCGCTCTATGGAAGGAAGGAGTAGAAAGAGGCGAACTCGCACACTGCACACACACACACACACACACACACACACACCTCACTCACTGTACATACATGTGTCGATGCATGTGGGCGAACCTTATGCATATAGGAGTAGAAATACAAGCCAGCACATTTTTCAAACACAAGCCTGTCACATGGGCCCACCCGCACATTCACACCGAGCACAATGAATTGTCAGGAACAGGCCAGGAGCAGCAGAGTCAGGCGTCTTCAAGCTGATGAATCAAGCAGCAGTAAAGTGAAGAAACAGAGAAATAACACGAGAAGAAAAACTGTGAGCAAAAGGCAAGGTCAGAAAAATAAACACTGCGAAACTGAAAAGTAAGAAAATACTGATGCCAAGACGGGAGAAAAAACACTCTGGAAAAAAGCCGTATAGACTGGCGAGGACACCCAGTGAGGACTCTTGCCAATTAATCTGTCTTCTGCTCGGCCTGCCCACTGCCTCCCTCTGAGCGGGGTTTACTGAGCACTCTGTAATCTTCCCCCCAAAAATACCCCTTCAGGAAGCCTCGACTCATATCTCTGCAATACAGTTGGTCAGAGTCGTGGTCCCGGCTTAGAAGCGCAGCTGCCGAGATTCTGGCTGCACGCTGAATAACATTAGAGGATTCGTTCACTGCAGATGCAGAGAGAATTTGGAAATCTGGCATTAACAGACAGGCGTTAAAATGCCTAATTAGGTTATTTTATTACAGACTTGCTCAATAAACATTTGTAGAAGATACACTGTGTCCATGACAGCATCCATTTTCTCTTGAAACATATCTATCTACAGTATCCATCCCCCACAGCAAATGATAGAAAACAACATTTTAGCTAGCAGTAATTTCTATCTATCCATCTATCTATCTATCTATCTTTCTATCTATCTATCTCAGGCTCAAAGGGTTGGAGTGAGACAGTAGCTGGCTGTAGCACTCAAAGAAAAAAGGACTTGGACAGCTTGTTGCAAACAGTCACATATAAACATCTCCCTGAAGACGGAAGAGCGAGAATCCGATCAGCAGCTTGTGATTGGAAGAGAAAGAAGAAAACATGTCAGGGGCTTTGAGCACAGGGAGTATGAGATGCCTTTCTCACCTCTGGACCAAACAGCACCACCACAGCTCTCCTCCTCCTCGTCTTCCTCCTCCTCCCCTTCACTCCACAGTGTCGGCCTCTCTAGCTGCTGCCAGTGGGTAGCAGGCGATCACATGACTTACCCAGCAGCTCTATGAATTATGCAGCCTGAACAAACATAGAAGCCACAGGGTCACTCGAGGAGAAGGCTGTTTTTTTCCCCCCTCCCTCAATCCTGCAGGTTTCCATTCTGAAAGAGAGCGACTGGACAATGAAAGGATGGAAGGAGGTGTGGAATAATAGACAGAATGTTGACAAGATATCAGCTGGTTTTCCACTGCTGAGGTCCACTGAGACGTGGCGTGCTCCCAGTCCTGTTTTCCAGCACACATGCACACCCCACACCCCCAGCTCTGATCACCACCTACTGACTGCCCAGCAGGAGACTGGGGCTTATCTCACAGCGGTGTGACAGGGCAGCGGAGCCTCCGAGGTGGGGGGTCAGAGGGACAACAAAGGTTAGTGGATGGTGGGACACCGTGTGTGTAAAGAAGGCGGTGTGTAGCCACCGTCTCCATTAACAGTGCCCAGGCCTGAAGATCAAGCCAAGGGCACTCCAGCCAGCCACTCCTCTAGCTAGCCTTGTCTCTAGTGTGTGTGTGTGTATGTGTGTGTGTGTGTATGTGTGAGTGTGTGAGTGGGAGTGGCTGTGTCTGTATCTGTGTGTGTGTGTGTGTGTGTGTGTGTGTGTGTGTGTGAGTGTGACTCACCTATGACCAGCTCTGCTTGCTCGGAGGCAGCTCTTTGTCTTTGTGCTGACAGGGTGAAGATGATTGAGCGCTCTGCTCCTCCAGTTTTACGCCACAGAGACCGAGAGCTCCACACAGAGAGTGAGTTCCTCTCTACGTGCTGGAGCCTCACTCTGTTTCTGCACAGCATCACTCGTAACGTATTCTTTTACAAATACATATGAAATATAGATGCATGTAAAATAAATTAGCCTGCAGTGCCCAAATCCTACTATCCAACAGTGGAGATGTGGCTACGGATCCTTTCTGTGTCAGCGCAGATTACAGAATATTAGACTATTATTGGTTTTATACATTGACTGGATCTATGAGAAGTTCAAACAACATCTGTGTGTGGGTGCTTCAACACTGCATTACCCTGCACTTTCACTGAGATAAGCCTAAACGGTTCATATCAAGATGTGCGTGTTTGAACAGCAGTGAAATAAGCGTGCAACAAGCGTGTGACGGTTATCTGTACTCATGTCGACATAATTGTGATTTTTACTTACTTTAAAATATATTTGATTTCAAGATTACAAAATAATTGTTTTTGTGTGCTCCTCTGTGTCTGAGCTAATCTTCTGTTCACAGTGTGATTTGTCTTAATTAAGTAAATTACTGCTCATGTTGATGGTGTTGTACTTGCACAGTGATTACACACAGAAAACAAAGGGATAAAACAGTAATGAGGTACGAAGAGGAGTACTAAGAGGAGAAAGGGAAAACCAAAACAGAAAGGCAGGAAGAAAGGCAGCACTGCAGGGGACGAAAAGAGAAAAAGAATGACCTCACATGCTGATCTTTTATGTAAATTCATTTGCAGTCAATAGGCTGTTTCGGCATGAAGCCGTCATCAGAGCTGATATGACAGCAGTGAGCTCACTCTTTAAAGGATACAGTATGTGAGCAGCAAGCAGCAGAAAAACCTGCACGAAGCTCTTCTGCTCCTCAACCCACAAAACATAAAAAACAGAATTAAAAAAGCATCAGAATAAATTTAAATCTGAAAAATGATTACAAAAATGTTTGAAAAGTAAAAAAACAAAAAAAAACAAAAAAAAAAACACAGGTTATAGCAATATCCTTTACCAAGAAATCACAAAATGTTTGCATTGGTGGAATAAAAATATCAGGAGGCATACAGGAAAGTTTCAGCATATTTGAAACATATGGTCAAAGCAATCTCATGGATTTATCCATTATAGAGTACATAAGTGCAGGACTAAAACAATTAATCAATTAATCGTTTGACAGAAAAATGATCTGCAGCTATTTTGAAAGCCACGTTATTAAGTGGAGTATTTGCTGCATTTCTTTGTCTTATGTGATACTATATTGAATCTTTTTGGGTTTTTTTGTGAAAGCACGCAATTCAAACATATAACCTTGGTCTTAAGAAAACTTAAAAGGCCATTTCCGACTATTTCCGACACTATTTCCAGCTGTGGATCAGGAGGTGGAGTGGGGCGTCCACTAATTGCAGGGCTTGGCAGCGTGTGAGTGAATGGGATGAAAACTGTGAAGTGCTTTGTCCATTAAGGTAAAAGGCGCTTCTAAAGTGCACTCCACTTACATTTTATAGACCAAATAATTAATCACGTAGTTGAGAAAACAATTAGCAGATTAATCCATAATGAAAATAGTTAATGCAGCCCCACACAGGTCAATAAGATTTTACTGTGACTGACTAAAGTGCTCTCATTCTGAAGCAGAGATGGTAGTAGACAGCAGACTGGACTGTTTTTCTTCCTCTCCCATAATATCACATTTCTAAGGCTGTTGATACCATTATGTTGACAAGTGTGGGCTGAAATGTGGAGTTTGGCTTGTGTCCCTGGAGAGCCTGTGCTGTTGGAATGATTAGTAAAGTATGTAACCAGCCTGTATCTTGTTGAGCCAGGCAGACAGGGAACATATGTATGTGTGCTCGGCCTTGTAATCAACACATGGGCTGTGAGGCTGCAGCTACTGCCAGGGCCAGAATTCACTTCTTGTCTCTGCGGTTTGAGGGAAATAAGGTAAACCACAAAACAAGTATATCCAAATTACACACACACACACGCGCACTAACATAAGTGTGCAAACATGCTCAGATATAGATGCCAAGAAGCAATAAAAAGGAAGTTTATGGCTTATTCTCCACTGAAAGAGATAAACTCAATCAGATTTGGAGTGTGAACAGACAGGATTATCCATTCAGTTTTTACAGCCACACACTCACAAATACACAGACACTCACATAAAAACAAATCCAAACACAGTTGTCATTGAATACAACTGACCTAAACAACGATATGAAGCTGACAGAAGCTAATTAATTTCATTGGCAGGCACCGTTTTCCCTCCCCCGTCCCTCTCTCTTTCTGTGTGTGCGTGTGTCTGTTAAGCCTCCAGTGTGTAAGATGTGATCAGTATTCGTCTGTGGTCGTCAGTTAACTGAGCGAGAGCAGTGTGACAGTGACCCTCTGGGTGCACACAGACGCCACTGCCTCCCCACTCTGCCTGCCGTCACTCCCGTCCCGCCAAAGGCTGCCTGTAATTAAGAGCCACACACAGGTGTGTGTGTGTGTGTGTGTGTGTGTGTGCGTGTGTGTGTGTGTGTGTCAGTTGAGCAATACAATGAGTGAGTAATATCCATGGAGGTAATAAGGCAGGGACGGATTAACCCTGAAAATAAACTGGAAAATCCATTTCCTTTTTTCTTTTTTCTTTGATTCATGGAAAATCTTGCAGTATTTTATTTTTCTGATTGCTGACAAATATTCCCACAAAGACAAAAACCAGCAATGTCTGTGTAGGCTGACATTGCCTGAAGCTTATCCCTCTGGGCCGTAGATTCCTAAACCCCATCGACACACAGGGTGACCTGGTCCTTCACTGTGATGAAAATGGGTCCTGTAGTTGTGTTGGGTGAATTCCACAAACACCATCACGGTCCAGGATCTGATGGAACCACACAGAACCCTCCACACCCACTTAAGAACTCATTCCAACTCCTCTCAGGACAAATTTAATTGAAAAGTAATTAATTCCAGCTGCCATTATCATGATAAACCAGCAGTGAAGGACTTAAAACTCTAACACATGCACATTTGTACTTCCTGTACAGCCATTCTATTCTTACCACTACATGTACAGTATATCTGTTATATATATGTATGTTTTGTATTAAGTGTGTCCTGTGCCAGCCATGTGAAAGGCAAATTCTTCTAAATTTGAGTTACATTAGTCTGCGAGACACCTCCTGTGCCCGTGGCTGAGCAGGGGGGGGTGTGGCCCTTTGAGTTCTTTAAAGGAAAGGCTCTCTCAGACAGAGTTTGAGCAGCGCTGGCCTCTGGGTTTAGCAGCTGTAGAGTTGCTTATCCTGCTTCAGCGAAAACTCACTAGTGTATATCTGTACTAATCCACGGCCAACAAATGTGCAATTAAATCCTGTTTTGAGTATTGTTTGGCAAAAATTACAGAGACTCGCTGCTGGAAAATCTTTTTCAGAAATGAAACTAAGTGTATGTGATCAGTTTTTAAGGAATTACATGTTAAGTAGAAGAGCTGAGTGCCACAGACTGGCCGGGGCAGTCAGAAAGTACTGAGAGAAGGACTGAAACACTGTTGGTTAAAGTTTTTCTTGGGTTTTGTCGCCAGTAAGAAACACCTTATCCTTTAGATAAAAGCCATTGCAGTAAACCATGGTGACATACAGGATGCACCAGCTATGCATCCTTTAGATCTCATACGGAGAAGTGAATCGACCTGTAACGCCAGTCTTTTGACCCTCCAGCCCACCTGCAACGCAGAATAGTCCCCTTAACACACTGTCAGAGTAAGTGAACACCCGGCTTGCTGAGCAGGCATGTTCATCATATATTAGCCAGAGTAAATAAAGTTTAGCTGTCTGTCAGAGGTGAGCTGAGAGCAGCTCATCCAGACATCTTCTGTTCACATTTTCCTTCCCTGTCGCTCAAGTCTGTTTCCCCGATGTGGATGTCAGGTGAGGTGAGAGAGGAAGATGATGGGCTTGACTTCCTGCAAACACTCTCATCAGCGTGTTGCATTGATTGCGTCAATATCTCCCCCTCGGCGATCAATGACTCTCTGTGCCGTCCCGAGCTGTGCTCAACGTGCAGGATCTCTCTGGCTGTTGTGTCTGCGTCATGGATGACATCTTGCACAGATAATACAACCTAACGTGGAGATGTTTTAATGACGAAACAAATATATTAAAGTCGCAACCCCCTTAAGATAGCCACATTATTCAGAGGATAGACAAAGAACAAGTAGATCAGGCTTTAATGCCATCATTTGACCCTCGACCAAGAGATAATTTCTCTGTCTCTCTTGTTCTCTCCACGTCTGTGACAGGGAGGCAGGTGTTAGATGAGACAAAGAAGATGAGCTCAGTGAAGAGAGCCATTAGAAGGCAGCAGCAGGGGCTCAACAGAACAAATAGAAACACTGTGTCGTCTTGGCTTCCCATAGCCATCTGAATGCAATCCTATCAAAGGATGAACAGGAGCTTGCACACACATGCACGCACACACATACACACACACACACACACACACACACACACACACACACAGGTACGGGGATGCGATTGGTAAATTAGCCTGGCTCTGTTGCAAGAATCACAGAGTTGTAGATTGTAGAGCAAAACTTTCATCGTATGTGAGATTTTCTTGAGGATTTTTTTTCCCTTTGCCCCCAAAAATGAGATTTTCCATAATTACCTTTTCTTTCAGATTCTGCAGTCAGTGTGTATCTGTCCTGTTATCAGTCACCTGGCTTCAGTTTCATTGTTTAACCTGTAAAATCAGCAGCCATAACAATCCCCACCTGCAGGTTGCTGTAAGTCATTTTTATCCTGACCTCCTTTTGCTCTGTATCTCTAACACCAGCACAATACTTAGTGGACCGTACTGTATGCAATCTCTCCTCCTCCTCCTCCTCCTTCTCCTCTCCCTTGTGTCGATTTACTGTCACTGTCCTGCTCACCTTCTGGCGCTGGCATGTGTGCTGAAATCCACCGTGCAACTTCACCACCACCCCTCCACTAACTCCTGCAAATTTATTAATATGATTTACATAAAGTTAAAGTTCTCCCAGCAGCCAAGGAGGCCGCTCTAAAATAAGCTGTGGCGGTGACAGAGCAATGTGTTATGTGTGTCAGAGGCCCGGAGGGCTCTGGGGGCTGCTGGGTTGGGAACGTCGTGGAGGGTCCCTGGGGGACGCTGGCCTGGAAATGACACAGAGTGAGGGAAGAGCCCCCGTACCCCAGAATCAGTCATCTCATCTGCAGGGGGAGAGGAGGAAGGACAAAGACGCATCGCTCCACCGCCGGGCTAACACACACACACTCACCATGGGAAATGCGTGCATGCCCTCTCTCTCTCACACACACACACACACACACACACGGACACACACACTATAATATAATATTTTATGCGTGATTTTTAAATATGGCTTTAAAAAGGATTATGCTGGGGATGATGCGGCCGATTATGGTTTCAGGACATCAGGGGCACATGATCCCCTCAGAGGTGCCTAACACATGAATGTATTTATTCATGCGGCGCACAGGTTTGCAGAAAGATGTCAATTTTTCAGCTTTTAAAGGGTCTGTTCACCCCAACGACAAAAACACACACACACATGCTTTTTCACTGACGAGCTGCACTTCAGAACTTTCTGCAAAGACAATAGCACACTTAGACTCTACTCACAAAAAATATTTGGTCAGCACAGTAAAAAAATACTTTTTAACTATATTTTTTTTAGATGGTGCTTCTTTTGGAAGCTCTGGCTTTAGTATATTTGAGTGAAAGGGCTTATAAGCAGGTTAAGCCACCACCACACTCTGCTTTCTGACACAAGATAGCAACAAAATCAATTGTTAACATGGCCCAATGATCACTACATCTGCCCATGGAGGGCTGAAAATAGTAGTGTGCGGTGTCGCTTACCTACCACAAGGTCAATATCTGCCCCCACCTGATGACAGCTGACTGATCTCCATCTACACTGACAGCTTTTTGATGGGATGATTTTTGAGAAACCGCCATCAAAGCCCCGGAGGTTTGAGGCCCATAGCACACTGGAAATACAATCTAGTGTAAAATGGGACAGAGGAGGTTTTAAAAAAAAAAAAGAAAAAAGACCAAATCCCCCCAGAGGGACACACAGCAGTCCAAGCCATCTAAAGGGAGCTGAAACATGAGAAAATCAAGAGCTGTGGAAAGCATTTCGGGACAACCTACCACAAGCAGAAGGCCCTTTCTCTGAGCGAGAATAAGTAATGCTCGAAATAACTTGGCACAGCCTGCGTTACTCTTTGCCATTACCCAACACAGCTGTTAAATGATCCCAGTGTGTCTCCTTTGAGCTGCTGCATGACGATGAAACGGCAAAATGTCAACACCCAGTTTACCCTGCAAATATTTAAGAAAACTGTGACTGAAGGAGAAGCCCTCAGAGAGAGAAGGAAACAGAGAGAGGGGGAATTAGCTGAAACATTCATGTAACATTTTGCCTGATGTTTCATCTTAATTACCGCCGTGCAAGCCATGCAAATCCGATTGGCCGTTTATGCCAGGAAATTCATAACCACAGTGCGATATTAATTACTCCGGTAGGATTCGGGCTGTATTTGATATGCACAAGGCATTGCGGCCATTACCAGCCTTGTGTTTCAGCCTCAGCCCTGTGTGTCAGCGGTAATCAAATCTAAACGTTGACAACAACACGTTCACCAATCAATATGGGATAGGAGGGATCCTTTGATGGTGGAATTTTAATCTCTTTCCTCTTATGTGCATGTCTTCATCTGTGCCAATATCCTTTCCAACAGAACTATATTAAATTCTCTCCAATGTTGCTCTCTGGACTTCCTCATTTAAAGCACATCTTTAATGTCCCATTGTTTGTAAAGCTAAAAAATTAAGTGGAATCAAATGCAATTATGGCTCATGGTTGTTCAGCAACAGTGAGTATCTGCTGTATTTGAGGAAGAGAAGATATTTACACTGTGCTGTGATTGTCACATAAAGTTCCCAGTCGTCCTCCAGAGTCTGATGAATGGAAAGAGTGAGATTGAGACACTAAAGAGAGAAAACACAGAGAGAATGAAGGAGGGATGACAGACAGAGAGAGCTCGCTGGCCTTTAACTTCATCAATGGAGCAACAGCGACCTCTGCTGGCAAACACACCTTTCCTGTCATTGTTTGTCACACACTTAAACACCCCCGACCAGTGGCTTTAAAATTGCTTTCTTAAATCATCCGCCATGTGAGTGAGAGGGAACATAGATCAAGCACACTGAGGAGTAGAAATAATAAGAAAAAAACACAAAGCCCTGTGCCAATTACTGGCTCAGGTTCTACATTGCTCTTATAAAAATGTAATCAATCACCTGCTCCAACGTGGGCCACACACAGTGCAGTCCAGAGTTTAACATCCCACCGCCACCGCCGCAGGAAAAGGTGACCGGGGGGAGAGGTAACAGTGCACTTCTGTTAATAACGCAGCAATCATACATACCTTTTAGTGAACTAACTAATGAGAGAGACAGAGACAGAAGCACACAAAATAACAGGCAGGCTTTCGCTTTCATCCATATCCATAAAACCATTCATCTTTCCCCTGCAGGACCCCCTGCACGACTCCATTCTCTGCTAAAAGCTTCAGTTGATTTTTAGATAGGCACTGAGGACACCACCTCAAGCTGATAGCAGTAGGAGTGTGTTGGAGAGGAGAGAGGGGTTGCCCCGGGGGGTCCTCGCAGGCCCACGCATGCTCATTAATACCTCCAGCTACACAGGGATCCACAGACAACAAAGAGCAAGTGCATCAAGTGCCAAGGAGGAGTGACACACACTGATGTAAAGGCACATAGAGTACAGCATGAGGCCACGGTGGACTTTCATACTGACCAGTTATGTATCTGTGCACTAATATGAATGTTGAACTGTACACAAAGTATTACAGACACACACACACACACACACACACACACACACACACACACACACAGACACACTGTGTCTCCCACTCGTTAATTTGACTATCCACATACTGTCTGTTTGTTCAACTGCACACAAAAAAATAAGTCTGGTTCATGAGCAAACCACTATCAGAGACCATTACAAAATCATGCAACCTGTGCATATCTTTGTGTGTGTGTGTGTGTGTATGTGTGTGTGTGTGTGTGTGTGTGTGTGTGTGTGTGTGTGTGTTCCTGTCTCACAGTCATCCTCTGCCTCGGCTAATGATGTGTTGGCATGCACGATGTAGCTGCGTAGCCATTCACAGGGCTGGCATGTGTTAATGGCCCTGGCACCCCACGCCCACAGTAAAGTGATACATCCAACTGGCTTAGTGGCGTGCACACAGTCAGGACTGAACAGATGCCACTCATTTCTGCTGGCCAAAGTGACCCAGCCATCAGCTGGCTAAGCACCTAAAAAATCTCAGCAAGCTAGTAATGAGAGGAATGAATGCTCTACTGGGTGACAACACAGCGTGGAGCCTCGCCACAGTGGCCGCATTTCTCTCTCCTACTTTCTGTTTGTCCTTTTCCTGCTCTTGCCAGTTTCAGGGCTGATCCTTACTTAGCTGATATTTCGCTGACCTGCACTCAAATCTCTCCCATGCCTGACCTCTGCTCACTCTCACTCTCTATCTTTCTGCCATGCTCTTTGTCTCATTTGCCTTTTCTGTCACACGTAACACTCATTCAGTATTTTTGTATTTTTCTGCCCTGCCATCCTCCCATTGGTATGTGCGTGTATACATGTCTGCCTCTGTGCATATGTGTCTGTTTGTGAGGCCGCTAGCTGATGCACTCTATGACATATTGAGGTAATAAAAAGCTCCTCTGCAGGGACGGCTGTGGCACACTAATTAAACACCTCCTATGCGACCTTATTGCAGGCTCTAGTTGCCATAGAATCCAACTACTTCTTCTGGGCCCTGTGTCAAACTACATCCCATCTCTGAATCATAGGAAAGAGGGGAAAAGGGAGAGGAAGGGAGGGAAGAGAAGCTGCAAGGTCATTACCTCAGAAAACCCAATTATATTGTACGCAAAATAATCTCCTCATTCGGGGTGGAGGTATTGACTTGCAGGACACAGACTTGTTTTCACAGCTCTATAAAAACATTTAGTCTGACAATTTCAGAACAACGCGGTCATGATTTGTCCTCATAAACAGCCAAATATTCAGATGGCAGGGTGTTTCAGCTCTTTTCTCAATCTCACAAGAAGAAAAACTACCTGCATGACTTCAGTTTACAGTATGTGCTCTGACTGTGTACTTTGTTAATGAGATTAGATTTACCTCAAGGACAGTAAGTCAAAAAATGCATCTTTAATTTAAAACAGGTTTGCCAAGGCCAGAATCACCCCTGTTAATAAGTGTGATGCAGGTGAAAGCAGCAGCTTTCTGCCAGCTCTCCTGAACTGGTGTCAGTGACACTCAGGCTATTACGTGACAAGCAAAAAGAAAAAGAAAAGTCATCCAAAGACGGAAAAAACGAATCTGCTGACTGCATCGAGTAATAAACCACCCAGCAAAGGTTTACCAAAGAGCATAATGTTCTCTTGAGGAAGTTTTCTGGTCTCAATCCCAGATCTTAAAATAGTGATGCTTTGTCACACCCCTCAGCATCTCATAGAGATGCACAAGGTACCTTTAGTGTCTGTATGAGAGGCACCAGGCTCTCCACTAACTCCACTATAAACACATCTGTGGCAATGTTAGACGCCCACAGCAATCAGAGGAAGGTGGGATGGATGGATGGATGGATGGATGGATGGATGGATGGATGGATGGGTCAAACAAGCAAACTTCATTCACGTGAAACCAAAAGTGAACCACCTTTTTCTAAAGCTAACCAAGCAGTTTTAGTACTAAAATCTGACCAGTGTTACACAACATTAACCACATGGTAGAAAAGCTTGAGTGAGGACCGTTCAGTGAAGTGAGGACACTTGGGCTGGTCCTCACAACTTCAGCGGGTTGTTTTAAGGTTCAGACTTGAATGAAGGTCAGAATTTGGTTTAGGTATTGTAAGGGTAAGGGGCTGGGGGAATGCATCATGTCAGTGAGTGTCCTCAAAAGAATAGAAGTAGAAACCTGTGTATGTGTGAGTGTGTGTTAGGGTCAGGCCTGCTGAATGAAGGTGTCCTCTGATTTGGTCCGTTGTGGGGTGGGGTCACCGCGACAGACGACTCAGCACCTGTCAGCGGCCGAGTCCCACTCATCAGTCACCACCTCCATATGCTGCCCATTAAAATCAGACATGTGGGCACTCGGCTGGCAAAGTCCGCACACCTAGTGACCCTCTCCACATCTGTTGACAAAGCCTTAAACACATGCAGCACGGAGAGGGGGGAAAGTACAATCGACAGGGGAGGGAGAGCGGTGGTGGCTACATTTACATGCGATGAGAATTCACTTGAAGTAAACTGGCTCATGGTGGACGAGTCTAATACACATCACTCAGTTACCTCAAAGCTGATGTTATTCTACATTTTTCTTATTGTACAGAGGCTGTATCTGTGTCTAGACTGTGGCTACACAGACAATAATAACAATATGAAAACTCATCTTTTAAAATATTAGTTTTCCCTTTTATTTCCCTACTAGTACCCTTTATTTTAAGATTACTTATTCATGCATCAGCTCTTGCATTTCTGCCGCTGTGACACTTAAATTTCCCTGTGTCTGTTCCTGTGTTATCTCACTTTATGCAAAAGATATAACCATTATGAAACCTGTTGACAGCAGGTTATCTTGTGATTATCCTGACAAAAGGTGACATTGTGTCTAGAAAAAGTTCTTTGGCAAATAAAACAAAATCTACATGCGTGGCTCAATATCGCCAGAGGACGGTAGGAAAATATGTTATTTGTAATTTGAGTGAACCGACCTGTTAACTGCTTTTTTTCAAGGCAACAACAAGACTACTCAGCTGAAAGGTATAAAAGATGCATGTAAGCTGTTTAACCTGAATTAGACCTTTACCGGAGAATAGCCAGTAGCTGGAGTAAGGCCATGCATATAAGTGTAGCCAGAGAGAGAGAGATGAAATGAGGGTGTATGAGTTCAAAGTAGGAGAGAAATTAACTCTCCATATACCAACTGCTGAAACTTGATACAGGTGTGAGCGCATGCATGTGTATTCTAAAGCAAGTCAGTGTGTGTGAACGTGGGTGTGTGTGTGCATGTGTGACTGTATTTCCACATAAGCCTGATATGCCGGTGTGTTTGTCTATGTGTGTAAATGTAAGAGAGTGTGCGAGCGCACTTGAGTGACTGTGTAAAAGAAATGCAGAGGGCATTCTCTTCAAACGGATAGTATTCAAAGAGCAGGGAGTTTCAAAAGGAGACAGCACTGAGGGCAGTCGGGTTTGAACTGTGTTTGTGCAAAGGAGTCTGCCTTTAAAAAAGAAAAAAAGAAATTCCTGAAGTGCATTCACTTTTCTTGGAGGAAGAGAGACTATTAGGTGAAATAAAGAGAGCCAGACAGACAGGGAGAAAGGGAGTTTACTAACCAACCAGTGAGCGGGGAGAGGAATAAGAGAGAGGAGGGAGCTGTGGACTGGAAGGCAAGAGAAGGAAAGACAGGGAGAGAAAGAAAGAGAGAAAGAGCAGGACACATAGAGGGAGAACATTGGCCCGGGGCAGTGCTACGTGCTGCGCCTCCCTTCTCTCCTTTCTTCAGGAGACTCAGAGAGGAGGAAAGAAAAAGAGAGGGGACGAGAAAGAACAAAAACTCACTTTCCATCCGTACCTATGGGAGAGCTGGAGCCGGCGGTGCCCCATATAGCTGCACCGATCTGACCTCGGCGCTGCTGGAGTGATGGCTAGTGAATTACCATGTCAGTGGCCCAGTGCCCCGTCATGCCAGCTCCCTCACACACACATAATAAACACACTCCATCATCCGTTCGGCCCAACCACACTGCCCAAAGAGAGCATATTAATTATAGATGTACGTTAAATTACTTTCATTACCTCTCCTGCTCGGTGGATGGGACAGAGACAGAGATGATGGATGAAAAGGGGTCTGCTACACCTCCCCAAGTAGTAAACGCCCCCCTCTTTTATGTTCTCAAACCCTTTTCCAGTCCCTTTTGTTCTTTATGTTGCACCAATTGCTCCACATTTTGTGGTTCTCTCTCCGTTTGTCTCATTGTCATGCAAACATTCTTCCCTCAAATGATCCCAGCATGAACAATCAAACAGATTTTTTCTTACTGTGACACAGACAGTGGGAGAAAAGCAGGAAGTAGGAAAAGTTATAAGGGTGCTGTTCCCCAAAACAAAGCCTTTGGGGCTGAGATATGATGACGATACAGCTGAAATCTGATCTGTGAGTGACGCTAAATATGAAAATATGAACAGAGAAATTGGGGTGCAAGAGAGATCTGAGGCATAGAACCATAGACTGCTTGAACCGGACCAATAAAAAGACCAAGCCAACATCAGCTGATCAGGATTTTTGTTTTTTTTATGTAAAAACAATTACTATCAGCACATATATTGTTGCTGAATCTTTCAAACTCCCAAATGTTGACATGGTAAATGTGAAGCAGCAGACAAGAGAGGAATAGTTAGCATTCAATACTGGAGGGACACAGCTGCCCTGGCTCCATCTAAAGGTAAAATATCTGCCTACCAGCATCTCTAAAGCTAACTAATGAACACATGACATATGGCTTTACAGATGCTGGTAGGATTTTATTGCCAGAACCAGATTAATTTTTTATCTCTGTTTCCAGTCTTTCTGCTTAACTAAAGTAACTAGCTACAACTAGTGGTTAGCTTTGCTAACTTTGCTAATGTATATAGGAAAAAGTGAAAAATTCATTTTTCACATCAGGCTGAGGGCAGATGAGCTTCAAAGCATAAAGCGGTGCAATCTCACATTCAACCATTTCATTTTCCATCCTTGCCTTTGCATATTCATGCATGTTGGATTGCTTTATGTTCAACTGAAAATCATAAAATCAAGGACAGGGTATAACATTACATAGTTCAAATGTAATACTTTAAGAAAACCGTCAGTATGTCATCGGGCACTGCAATGTTTGCCACTCGAGCTGCAGATGGGCTGATTGTGAGTGAATGAATAAATGAATGACTATAGACAGTATAAAATGACATAATAACTAAAATAACATGAATGTAGCCTCCAAGATGTTGCCCACAGGGTCCTGAAGAGCCATTGTGAAGCTCAGTAACAGTTGCTAGCTGTCACTCAAAGCAGCCATGCCCATAATTATGCATAACTTTAATCCTTGATATAATTTGAACAAATGAGTTATATAAAAATTCACCCCTGTACAGCTGAACAGGGAAAATAACTACGAGACCAAGACTGTTTTTTGTACCAGCCTAATGTTTATTTCTGCTATGAAGTTAGGCATTTTAATATGGGGGTCTATGGGGACTGACTCGCTTTTGGAAGCAGCCTCAAGTGGCCATTTGAGGAAGTGCAGTTTTTGGCACTTTGCAGTGGCTTAATTTTTCAGCCCTGGAGGTCACTGTCCGTGTTTGACGGCGTAACTGAATCAGCTCGATCCTTGAATTGAAAGATATTTAGATGGTGCAAAGTGTTCTCTATGTTCAAGAAAAAAACAAGTCTCCCCTTATTCAAACGGTGCTTGACGAAACCTACAGTACAGAGCCATTTTTGCCGAACTTTTTCTCAGATGATAATTCTGACACTCCACTGGGAATCACATACCTGACGTGGCTAATGTGGAAACAGGACATCTCTAATGCTATCTGGCATTATCACTCGGGGTACTCCCTGAGCAAATAACAAAACATCACATCTCTACTTCAAACCTAAAGGCCACTGGATGCTCAGTGTGTGTGTGTGTGTGTGTGTGTGTGTGTGTGTGTGTGTGTGTGTGTGTGTGTGTCCTTGCTCCACTGTGTTCTGTAAGTTTGATCTCAGTCCGGCGAGGGAAGCATCACATTGGTAGCTGGTGCTTGCTCAACACCCTGGGCCTATCTAATCTCTGCTGCTCTGAAACATCCCATTCAATTTCTTCTGTTGATAGATGCCACTGCTCTTTGAGCCCTCCGGGAGCACATTCTTTCCCTCCCGCTTGTCTCCGACTCTTCGCCTGTGCAAGACCACTCCAGATTCATCAGGTCAGCCACCAATTGTAAACAACCGAGATCTGCTTCGCACCAATCCAAAGGTCAGGAGAAGGGCTGATAATCAACATCCAGAGACCAGTCTGTTGTCCGCGCTCGCTCCGTTTCTGTAAGCAGATGCTGATGAACACAAATGCTTGGCACACACAGGACAGGAAGGATGTTTTCATGAAAACTGAAATTCAATCACAATCGTGCTTTCCCAAGTTGGCTACTGGTTTAACAAGACCTGATATTTAACTGAGAGCTGTCGGTTACAGTTACTACAGGCGGATTCAGTCTAACAGTAGCCCTCATTAGAAGATGACTAAGAAACGCAATTCAATTTGAAGTCATCATTGCTACTTCATGTGTTTCACGCCATTTTGCAGCAACGTCTGCAGACAACCTTTGAAACAGGCACCCGTACTAATTTAACAAATCCAGACTGCAAGGGCCCAGAAAGCCATAGGGAAGGAGTATTTCCATACTGAGGAGGAGGAGGAGGAGAAAAACATGCATGACAATATACTTATTGACAGAATAACCACATAACATGGCAGCAACCATAAAATTACACCACAATAAAGCAGAATATCAAACTACCTGCAGGTGTGGTTATTCATACGTCTTGTTTTTTCACTTGCCCCACAGTATTATTCAAACAGTCACCCGAACACCTACAAGACCCTCTGGAGACCCAGAAGTCTTTTTGAGCATGGAGGACAATGATCACAGAGCTCAGACAGAACACACATTGTGGCGAAGGCGTGCTGCAGAGGAGGGTCAGCAGGCCAGAGGGGAACAGGAGGTGAGAGGAAATATAATAATGATAAACAGATTTCCAGCCACAGCTCCCATCGCCTCGTCTCTGGGGTGCCTTTCCACCTTGTCATGTCCAAAGACCTTGCATAATACCGAGCAAAGGGACAGGAGACAGCAAAAATTGTGTGTGTCAGTGTATGTGTGTGTGTGTGTGTGTTTGCGCGTGCATTTCTAATTTATTGGCCCACTGATTTGCTGATGTGTGTGAGGCCGCATGCAGCTCAGAGCACCAGCCCGGAACATCCGGGCCTTGCTTCATTAGGTGCTCACGCCCTTAAGCTGCTGACATTTCCAAACTTGTTCCCAAGTCTTTTAATTGTCGTGAAAATTGGACACAGCCACCAACGTTGAGAAGTTGAGCGGTAGATCTGGATTTGACGGCATTTCTCTTGTGTCTGATTGCCATTTACCTCACTGCTTGAATGTGGAATAGAAAAACTTGCTTAAATCTGTCCTAGACTCTATAATAAGTGATGAAGGAAACAAGACTGGACTGGTCATTGTCTTCTTTAGCAACAACAAAAAGGTCTGACTTTAAGCTAAGTCAAATTTTATTTATACAGCCCAGAATCACAAATCACAGTTTGACAATGTAGCATCGTATCGTATCCACGGTACATTGTAAACCACATGTGTGTATAAGATGTCAGAAATTGAAATACAGCTCTAATAATCAATCTAGTAAACTAAACACAGAATCCAAAAAGCTGCCATCACCTTAAAATACAAACCTATAAGAACGAGATTTTGGCTTATTTCAAATACGCACTCTCTTTTTGTCACTCGCTCCTACGACAGCACATTCACTCACATGCACTGATACACACAACATCAAATCAATTAACAGTGCACACAAATCCATTCTCACACACGAAACAAATGCCACTGATACATGTCAGCATCACTGTGGATCACACATCATAGTTTAGAATGTGTTTGAGTTTAAATCAAATAAATACTGACAGAAAGTTTTAAAGACAGTATTATTAGCTGTAGATTAGAGAAGTCATCGCCACACGTCTGTGACAGCTGCTGCTTCTGTATGCGCATTACTTTAGTACTTATGCTCAATTTAATTCAAAGAAACTAAAGAGGAGATAAATCATCTCTTAACACCTGCAATGTTTGCATGTCTTTGCTGGCAGCTACAGCATTTCATGCGTGAAACTAATTGGCAGTTTTAGAACGTAAACACTGCAAGTGTAAAGTACAGTATCTCAATTTTCAGAGACGGATTAGATGACTGTGAAATGAACTGTTAGGAATCACAAAACAAAAAAGCAGATGTTTGCATTTCCGACTGTTTGAGAGAAAGACGTTGACATTAACAACAAACAGTCGCTCTCATATATTGAGGCTATGTGCTTTTCAGCGTTCTCTGTGACACTCATGATGCCCTGAGGATAAAGCCTATTGACTTCGGTGATCCCCCGACTTTTCCTCCAGCTATTACTACTGGACTGTCTAAACATTATACCTGTCAGGCATGTTAGCATTTAGCTCAAGTGCGGCCTTACACAGCCCCTAGTGTGACAACAGGCCCTTCTTGTTTGCTTGCTAAATGGCTTAAATGGTTGATCGTGTATCAAAATGATTGCTGGTTGAAAGAAAACACTGAGTAAGTGCGCTTCCATCTCCCTGTTTTCATGTGCAGTTTCAATTTGAAAAAAATAAAAATAAAATAAAAAATGTGATGGTGAAATTCAAACAGACTTTGCAGATAAATCATGACTTAGATGAAGCATGTGACTTAAAAGTTCACTGAAGCTTCTGTTCCACTGAGGAGACAAAAATGGCTACAGACAAAAAACCATCCAATGTGTGTGGAGCGATGATGAGGCCGTAATCTGATAATCTAATTATTCCATGAAGCAAACACAAACGTAATATTTCCATCAAGCTTTCTACACTTTGTTCCATCGTTTGAGGTTTTGACAGGCACTCTTTTAATTCCCTCAGCTCATTGCACCCTCTTCTTCTACAGTGATTTCATGTCATCTGACTCGAGCGCCACCAGCCGTTTAACATGACGAACCAACTCCTCATATCTGCATAACAGTAGTGGATTAATTCTGGAATTTTGGCTAGAATTTGCAGTACAATTAGATGGAAACTTGCTGGTATTGCATTAGCACCTACATGCCCCCTGACATGCATGCTAAACAGAGGAATCACATTTAGTTTGGTGTTCCTACGTTCTCCGGATATGGATCTCTCTGGACTCCGTTCTTGTTTTTATCCTCAGGCCCAGTTTGTCCCATCTCTGGCTCAGGGGTCTGTTTCATCTCCACTTCGTCCTGGTTGTCTGTGGTTTTTTGGTTCTGCTCTTTGCCGTTTGCTAGCCCCTCTTTTTTCAGCATGTGGTAGTTGTAGATGTTCATGACAAAGAGAAACAGCCCGCCAGTTGAGATCACTGCGCCACACATGATGAAAAGGTAATCATAGTCGCCAAAGATGTCCACCAGTAACCCTGTATGGAGAAGGGCAGAAGTGTGCAAAGAAATTCTGAAATTACAAACCAAACAAGGGTCAGTTCTATCCATTTTACACCTTCACACTTGGAAATGTTGTACACAGTGACGAACAAAACAAATGTGTCACTGAATAGTGTCTTTATTTAACTCCTTATCGAGTTTGAAGGTGAAGAGCGAGAGCCCAAACTCAGATTTGGCTTATGTGTTTGTGCAAGAGAGTGAGAGTGACCACGGGCCAATTTGAGAAGAGCCATGTCGGAAATGACAGAGGGCCATAACACCCTTCCTGGCTCTCCCTGCATCTGTGGGGAGGCGATTTGGACAGCTGCTACCAAAACGAATCAGAAGGGAGGCCCATTCTCAGAGCCATAAATATCGAGGCCAATTCTCCAGAAAAGTGACAAATGTGGTTTAGATCAGATTTAAGCCTCCAGGTTTTCAGAGTCTTAACCCAACCCCACGCCAACGCCCCCCCGCACCCCCGCCCCAAGACATGGATCGATGGGCGAGTGTCCCCATCTCTCTCAGTCTGAGCATGTATGACGGTCTGTCTGTCTGTCCATCTCACTGTATTACAATCCCTCTTTTCTACTATTTTAGAGCTTTATTCAATCAGTGGAGGAGCAATTCAATATCTGACTGGTTTTTAATGTCACCTAAATTATTAGACAAGCTTTCAACAAATTCAATAAAGGGAAGAGATGTGCATCATCAGTAACAAAATATATACACTTAGTAGAAACCTAGTATATATATCACCTAAATCAGCAGCGTGTCTGGCAAACAGGTTCATCTTCTTCTCTCCAACCTTCGAGAAATCTTTGATTATGGCTGGTTTGCCTCATGAAGGCACTTTTACTGCATAGCACATTATTGTATCTTATCAAAATCTACTAACTTAAAGGGCAGTTTAATTGGAAGGTCTGCTTAAGTACACCAATTACCACCTTTATGACAAACAATGATGATAATGATGCTTGTGTGTGTGCTGCACTACGTGAGAAGGGGTCACTGCATTTCCCCCTTAAGTGCATTTATAAAGCAGAAATCTGATGACAGACACAGCAGGTCTGAGGCAAATGTGGACTGTGTAAGCTCTTTCAGTGACAGCAGCTCACACAAGTGTCCTTACGCTGCTCTGCAATGTTGCTGTTCCTCTTTTGATGTATTGTATGTGTCTTTTGCAGCTGTCATTATACGATGTCCAGGGACTGCAGTTGAATATTAACCAAGATGATTAAACTGGCACATTTAATGTGCAAGGTCCCTCTGTACCTTTAAACCAACCAATTAACCAACTCGACAAAAAAATCCAAAAATCTGGATCTGTTTCAGCCATCTCAAAGCTGGCTGAATCCTCTGATTGATAGCACTCATCTGGTGCGTGCACGCCAATGACCATCACCCTCATTAAGACAGCCCTTGATTGGCTGAGCGGTAATTAAGTCCATCTGGCATAGTCACCTCTTTTTTAATGTATTCACAGTGTAATTATGGCCCAGGTACAGGACTTCAATGACGAGAGTTTGAACTGAGCGTCATTAAACACCCAAAGCAAAAGGCTAATTACACCCACTTACCTCACTTCCTCCTAATTGGATTGACCCGCAGGTTTTGGGGAACGGTAACAAGCAGACTAGTTATGGGAGACATAACGATTGTGCCCTCTGGAGGAAAATGTTAGACGTACAGGGAAGCACTTATTTACCCCATTAAATAAGTGCCTCAGAACAGGGTCGCACCGGACAAACTGGGGGGGCCTTTAAATATCAGCTCATTAAAACTCAGATTGGAGGTGAAAGAAAAGTTTGTCGGTGGGCCCATATGCACCGCTGATTCAGTCATGTGCAGCTACAGCACTGTACGTCCTCACTGTATTTATCTAAGCCTCTCAACAGGCCTGTCTAAGTCAACTTGAAAGTTGACATATTGATTGATGCTCACGCTGGGAACTTAATAAAATGGCTTTGGCCATTTTGACAATTTGTTTACTCTGTCTGACAATTTTTAAAAGGACATCATTTACAACGCTAGCATTATGGTTGAGATGGTTACTCGTGTATAGCACACAATCATGTGTGCTATTCAGCGGATTGAAACTGCATGACACTACTCATTCCACATACTGTATGTAGTGCAAGCTTTGAGGGGGCACTGTGCGCGTCGTTCGTAATGGTTAACAAAACTCCCCACACGGGCTGAGTACAGTTGACTACACATATTTTTTAGACTACTTTTTGTCTTATGCTGTGCACATTTGACATCAAAAGCTGCTATGGCCAGAGCAACAGGTCAGTTATCAAACAGTAAGCAAGTACATTTTCCAACAATTACAAGGAAGCCTCGCTGTTTCTTAATTAGTGTGAATGCAGCAAACTTCACATCCTGCATTTGACTATGGTTTGACAAGTGGCAGTGGCAAAAAGCCTTTCTTTGAAGATCAGTAATGACAGAGACTATCTTGAGTGTAATCAACCTTAATTTATCTTTTATTGCTGTTGGGGTTTTGTGGTGATCTCCATACAGAGCACCCACAGATGGTATGTTGTTCAGGACCCTCTAAGACCAATTTGTGTATACGAAACGTCTGAAACTATGAGAAAGGTCTGGCACAGTTTTCCAGAGACCAAACTGATGTCTCCAAAATGTCTTGTGTTTTCTGACACAACACAACAAAGAAGCTACGTCAGCAGCTAGCATTACTACATTTACATTTATGTGCCTACTTTACAGCAGCTGTTACAGACTCCAACAGCGAGGCCTCGATTCAAAGTGCTTTTTTTCAACTGATTATAAATTGGCACTCAAAAAGAACTTTCCCCAACGGCTCCTTTGTCAGAGGCTTTCTCTGTCACTGTGTTCATTCTTCTGTTTTCACTGAATCAAGAGAGGAATGTTCTATAGTGAAGCTTTCACAAGTGCACTAATCTCAAAAATGGCCAGGAAGCAGAGAGGGTAAACAATATCCTT
The DNA here is from genome assembly GCF_051107435.1 of Chaetodon auriga. Classification (NCBI taxonomy): domain Eukaryota; kingdom Metazoa; phylum Chordata; class Actinopteri; order Chaetodontiformes; family Chaetodontidae; genus Chaetodon; species Chaetodon auriga. The sequence goes on along the minus strand of NC_135075.1, from coordinate 6,316,201 downwards.
CTGATTACACAGTTATTTAGACCATGAAGGTAGCTGTCCAGCACTTCAATTTAAAGCCCTATCAGAGACAGAAGAAAGCTGCAGATATAAGTCATCACATGAAAAGGGCTTTTTCTTCTACTTGATGGGCTGGTAAGCAAAAAGCCTTCAATAATTCCACTTGCAGGTTGTTGCTGAGCAATGAATATATAAAGTGAGTCTGAACCACCACATAAATCCCCAATAACAACACATATTGAAGGCAGTCACTTAATGAAGGAATTAATATTATCTTAATTACTCAAAAGATCCATTTAAGATTAAAGATTAAACCAGAGAAGTTTGTGGCAGCCGATGATCTCATCAAGGTAAGGTGACCTCTGGAGCACCCATTGGAAATACGTGAGGGTTTTCAGAGCTGTTTTCATTACCACAGACTAAAGCTTATTTAGCTATAAAACCAGCTAAAGGGTTTGTTGTGCATGTCTGTGATATCATCTCTGCCAAGAAACACTGACTGGGAGAAACGTGCTTTGTGAGGTGAAAGGGACAGGTTCATGCTACTGTTCTGTATGACAACACAACTCATGTACTGTCAGCGCCTGATTGATGTCCATCTTTAATACATATGTCCATATATCGCTTAGAAATCACAGAAAAAAACAACTCCAGATTCATCAGGATTTTCAAGTCCTTTTTTTGTATCAAAAATAATGCCAACCTGTTTTTTAACATATTTTTAGCATTAAAAGGGGGAAAAAAAAACACAATGTTGGGGAAATATCAGAAACGCTCCTTTTCCTCTCAGTTGGTTGGGTGGGTGTGTCCCTGTCTGTGTTTGATTGACAGCAGCTGGCAGACTGTAAAGACACACTAAACAGACTTGTGCTGCAGGCTATATGTCATGGGCAGACAGTGACATGTTGTCAGTGGCGCTGAGGAGTAAGGACCACACCAGCATCTAAAAGGAGTGAAGTGACATTTGTGCTTACATGCTGTTTAATGTGTTGCAGCTGAGCAGCTAATTAGCTCTCTCGCCTGTAAGTTAGCAGTGCACTTGTCCTCTGTGAATGTTTGCTTGGAGGCTTGTTAACAAGCTAAGATGCAGGACAAGACGTGTGCTCATGTTTGTAAGTTCGAGAAGAAAGAGACTTCAGTGGGAAAGCTTAATGTCGGTTGTTGTTTAGAGTCTGTGGCTTGCAAACAGGAACTGCTAATAGCTCGTTTGAAATGGTGCCAATTTGCTATGCAGTATTCCTGATTTTGTCCAAGGGGGACCCACAGTGTCAGACTTTGAAAACCCTCGGCTAAACATTTTAATTCCAGTGTATTTCTGCTGAGAACACACTTTAATCATCCAAGGTCATGTACAAACTGTGTATTTGTGCACTGTACTCGATCAGTGTCCAGTTTGGACATCAGCGGCTTAAAACTAACTTGACCTTGATGCTTGATGCTTCTGTTGTCTGTGTGCCCAACTAGTGATTATTAAACCACCTTCAGCCCGGTGTCTACTTTTTTCTTTAACAACATTGCAACTTCCAACATTAAAGCTGCAGTAGGTAACTTGTATAAAAGTTATTTTTTGTCATATTTGCTAAAACTGTCCCTATGCCCAGACAGCGGTACATGAAACATGTAATCTGTGAAAAAAAACGGCTCCATTGGTCCCACCTACTGCTCCTACCGCGATTTGCAAGAATCCACTGCACCCGAAATAAAACAACCAATCAGAGCCAGAGGAGCATCTGAGGGAGTGTCTGACATCTGTCAATCACTACTCACAAACGCTGAGAACCGCCCCCTCCCTCCGCTCATGCTGCCGGCTGCCTCTCAGTCAAACAGCTCTGTGAGCGGCGTCAGGAGGCGAGTGAAAGCTATGGCGGAGCAACAGCCACCCGCAAAGGAGAAACTGCCCATACCGCCGCTGCCAACAACAGCATATACGGCTAAGACAACAAATAACCCTAAAGCTAATATGGTCATTGTTACAGTAACACTGTCACTTAATGACAACTGCAGACAAACATGATTCAGGTTTTCCCACCACCATTTACAGCACAGGACAGAGAGTATGCCCAAATAAGTCGTAAGCAATTGATGTTTTTTGATTGAGTCAAAACGCTAAAATATTCAGGGGGAAATGACAGGCATCCTTTATCATGCATTAAAGACCATATGTTAGATATGTAGACTGTCACCAAGTAAACCAATGGCGATGACTGGTTTACTATCAAATTATTTAAGAAATTAGATCCATCTATCTATGTTTATGGCCACATAGTTCTGTAAAAGAATCTTAATTTCAGAACTTCTCATTTTTACAGCCACAGCCTGAAGCTGCATCGCAACACCAGTAAACACCTAAACTTGCACAGTTTGTGGACGCCACTGCCTTTATTTTCTTGAGGAAATGTGATTCTGCGGCTCTTTTGATAGTACAGTATGCTAATCTAGTCAACATAAAGGATGCACACAATCCTCAGCTTCTTAGGTTTGTGTTCCAAATGTTCCATATCATTTGTCTGGAGGCCAAATCCCACAGCAGACATTTCATACAAGCCTGAGCCACGAGTACAGCCAGCTTCTTTACAGCAGTAAACAAGCGTGACCAATTACTAGTTTTTGTGGACCGCTCATGCACCCCCAAAACAAACCCACTCTAATCCTGCTCTGTCTTACAGTAATGGCGGCACATGACTATGACAGAGACAAACACACGAAGGGACAAAGAAAGAATTTCTCTTGGCTGTAATTCAGTTTGCTGTATTGTTTGCTCCAAACTGGCTATTTATTTCTGCTGTAACAATGGAGTTTCTTCCGAGTGTGTTTGTGTATGTGTGCATTATTCACTTCCTCTTGGCCCTTCTGTTGCAGAAAAGAGCAGCGTGAGACAATCTAAAGTGAGCTGAAAAGTAAATACTTGTGCCCGGGCCTGGTTTATTAGATTTAACAATCCAGATAAACATGAAAACATGAAAGCTCCTGATTTTGCAGTGAGTCAGAAGGAGTGTGGTGGTCATTGTGCACACTTACCTGCAGCAGGTGGTCCCACTAGCATGGGGAAGCATTCCATGATGGTGACCAGTCCAACAGCACTGGGGAAGCGTTCATTTCCCATCAGGTCCATCAGACATTCAAATATCAGGGCGAAGACCATGCCGAAACTCATGCCATAAAGTACTGCATAGACCACCAGGAAGGCGTAGCTCTCCATCAGCGGGCACAGTAAGTGGGTCGTGCCGTTGAAAATCATGGCAATGCTGAACAAGTACTGGATTCTGGGCCTGATCCACTTGCTGTTGGCTACCAGGCCTGTGCTAGGCCGAACAAACATGTCCACCAAGCCCATGATGGAGAGCAGATAGGCTGCAGAGTACTCATCTACGCCTTTGCTGACAGCATAGGCTTGCAGGAACATAATGGGCGAATAGGCACCAAAGATGAACAACATGTTTCCACAGAGGTAAATGACGAAGCCTCTATCCTTGAAGAAGGAGAAGTCCAAGAACTTCTTAACATTCATTAAACAGCTTTCTTTTAGCGTAGTTTTGCTGTTATTTGGCTGTTCCTCAGCTTTTGTCCGCAGAGCAGAAGAGGATGGCTTACAAGGCACACTAACAGGTCTCATCAGGGCCCCAGCAACACAACAATTGAGCATCAGACCCCCGAGGATCAGGAGACTTCCTCTCCAGCCAAAGCTGTCCAGCAGATATTGATTGACAGGGGCCATGACACTTTGAAACACTGGACTCCCAGCCATGGCTAATCCGTTGGCTAAAGGACGCTTGACCAGGAAATACTTGCTGATGATGGTGAGAGATGCGTTGAGGTTAAAGGAGAGTCCACAACCTGTGTGCAGACAGAAAATGGTCACATATCAAAAATCCTCTGTAAGAAAACCTTCCTCAAGCTAAACTCCAAAGGGTACTCGCTAAATTAAATCAAGACTGATTCTGCTTGCTGCTCATTAAGGTTCCATCTCATTTCACTTTCACTGGCTAAAATCTCATTACAGAATGCTGGAATTATTTCAGAAATAATTTCTCCATTTAAGTAGAAATAAATTAGAGAGCCTGGGTAATACATTCACTCGCTTGCCTTTTTACTCAAAAATTCAATTTAATAGCACCTTATTTTCCATGAAGATGAAGAGCTACAGGTAGATAGTTAGGGTGCTATATTCTCCCTGTCCAATGTCAATTTAATCGTCTTCTCTGGCCCCAGGATGAAGCTCGAGGAAAAAGGTTTTTGTTTTTGTGTGAAAATATCACAGTGGGTGCAAGCAGAGGATTACCATATGAAGGTTTATAGAAATAAATGTGTGTATCTTGTTATATACAACACTGAAATGAATTATGGTCTTTCATTACTCTGAGTTTGATAGAATTAACAAAAACACTAATGCTATTGTAAATAAAGGTTACAGAACAATCCACTGCAAACACTGATACTGTGTGTGTCTTAGTAGATTGGTGAGGGTCAAGACAATATTCCAGATTTCTCAACATCTTAGGAAACCTTGTCATCTGAACATCAAGAGTCAAAAAGTGTATTCTTATAGTGTATCTGGCAAATACTTTCAGAATTAGGAAGCCATGAAGGGATATTAAAACAAGTTAAAGGAATACAAACATAATGAAATTAGCTTTAGGTTGACTTGTGACTGAATCTGACATTTGGTTGAACTTACACTAATTTACCCACACAAATACTCCACTGTTGTTCCACCTTATCTCGCCCAGAATCAATACATGGTATAAAGTCCATCAACAATCCAAACGCAGCCAGTCGATGTAGACATGTGGACAATAAACACCTAAAACTTTTGCTCAGCTTTTCTGTTGTCCATTCAACTGTCAGCTGTCTTATCTGTATGTTGTGCATGTTTTCTCACAATCCTTGTCACTGCTAACCTGCAAGGCATGACACGACCTGCGACCCACCCCCATTCAGACGCGCATGACCAAGCCAGGTATTGCCACCTGGGATTTAAAAAACAATGAAACTGCCTCATATTTCACAGCCACTCAGATAAACCATATGTGTGGGCTTTACAAAGGAATACCCCCAACCCCAGTCCCTTTAGCACTGCACAGCTGATCTGACTTTTTACCATTTCAACGGCCACTGTCACTATTCCAACTGTTTTGCCCTACACAGACTATATATTGAACAACACATAATCAAAACCTGAACCAGATCCAGAAAAACCAATGTACTGACCTCTAGGCCTCATAGGAATCCACAACAGTTTTTCTGCAATCTCGTGTAATGAAAACAAAGCTGACTTGGATAGTTCATGCCTACTTCCTTAAGAGCTGAGAGGGACATAAGGCGATCATTTCAATTTGAAAGCCTGGCTGGGAGTTGCATATACAAGGATAAGTACTTACTTACTTAGAAGAAACTCACTGAGTCTGGGGTGTTTTTCAACTAAATGGTTCTATTTCAGTGTGTGTATTCGTGTATGCGTGTGTGTAAGCATATGTCTGCATGTCTGCTAGATGGAACTGTCCGATGCCCATGTATCAGTGTGCCAGGTCACAGGGGAGCAGAGCAGGGCACACTCATGCCCCCTGGCACCGCACATGGCCCAGCCACTTGCTGGGCCTATTAATCCTTCACAGCAGTCCTTGGCAGGGTAATGAGCCTCGCAGGTTGGCAGGGAGCCCCCATGTGACAACCATGATGGGAGCCTACGGGAGAGTGCAGAGGGCCACGGAAGACCGTGCTCTCTGGGATCAGGGACGGTTTTGTCTTAATTACTGTCCTAGTCCTGGTCCCCTTGGTGGTCTAACTGCACCCCGGGAGGTGGGGCAGATGCCCAGGGCCCTGACAAACTGCATGGCAGTGGAGTCAAGGGAAGCAGATCTGGCAACCCAGAGACTCTGATGGGATGTGAAAAGATGCAGACTTTCTCTACCTCTGAGATGTTTAACCAGGGCTGATGGGAATGGTGAGCAAAGATGTCCACAAGTCTAGGATCCATATCATGAAATTAGCTGGCTGATTCGCTTATTTTTAAACACACACGCACTTTGTCTTAGTTTTGGTTGTGATCAACTAATTGACATAAGTATTTCCTAGGCTGGTACACAAGTAGTAAAATCTATCTATCAGCATGGCTAAAGCTTTTCAAGCAGCGGTATCACAAGATATTGTAAAGAAAGGACAGTATATAAAAAATATCTCCATATTGTACCTGCAATGACGCCAATGCAAAGGTAGAGGAAAATGATGGAGTTCCCAACAGAAGCAGTTGCCATAGATACCGCACACATCACTCCACCCAGCATGGCTATTGGCCGGCTTCCGAAGCGACCGACCAACACACTGCTCACTGGTCCTGCAAAGAGGAGGAGGAAGACAAAGAGAAAGATGGAGAGAGCACTTCAGAATGATCATGTTACAACTCAATACAGTTACTAATTAACTTACCTGCTCCCAGTGATCAAGGGTTCACAAAGCTGCATCAGTTCTCACTCTAGGTCTAAACCAAGGGCAAAAAGGGCATCACAGTGATGGAACACCTCCACACTTTTGCGTCCACTGCAAAGAAACTTAGCGACTCATTATGCCCTCCCCTGTTAATGTCAAATAGTGCGCTCAGTGATCAATCAACAATTAAACAGCCTTTTATATGCTGTCACTCTTCCCCTCATTCATAACCTTGCCTGAAAGACTGACATTGCAGCACCAGTCCTTCTGCAGCAGGCCATAATAACAATTTGTTTCTTCTCCTTGCTTTTAAGACCAATCGTTTGAATATATATTCATTTTACTCAGTTCATACAGAAAATTGGGAAGAGCATCAATCAAACTAATGTATGGGCTGACATGATTGCTGAAACATGCTGCAGCTTTTCAAGGCAGTGGTGGGAAGAGACTCTGTCAATGGTGATAATTGAAAAGAGCCCAGTGAGCAGTAAGAGGATTACACACCTACTGTCTTCAAGAGCATGTTTACCATGGCTGATGATTAATTTCTCAGTGCATGAGGGGGAAAAAAAATTAATACTAAAAGGGAAGTATGCTGTCTTAAACTGAATCTCTGTGAACAAAGGCAGGTTCTGAATTCCTTCAAATGTGGACATATTTGTATATTTATGAGTCATGAAGGATTTGTATGACCACAGTCTTTATATCGTTCTCTTAATTAAATGTTTTCATGTGTGGATTGTGCTGCAGTGATGCCAAAAAAAAAAAAAAATCATATAATCCATAATTATTTTATCTAAACATGTTTTTCTAGAAAACCGTCTTCTCTCCTGTAGAAAACAATCAACGCAGCATGTTTTTTTGGCCAGCTGGAGGTTGGAACTCTGCAACAAGCTGACTGTCACACACATTTCACATATTATGGCTGTATAAAGTTAACATGGCTAAGTGGTTGCAAACAGTTGCATATTTATACATCTAGCAGACATGGAGCAGCACTGGATTTGTTTGTGGTCTCATTTCTGTCTGCCTGACAAATGTACAGGAAGTTCAATAGTCACTCTTCTTACAGCTCTGTTTTGGTCTCCACCAACCCCTGAGAAATACACCCTTGTCTTTGGTTGCTAAATTCTCATCCACAGTATGTTCACCGGCTAGTGCTAATGTTGCCTGTGTGTCAATTGGTGTTAGACAGGTAGCACAGACTGAGATAACAGTGAATCCTGACGATTTAGAGGCTGGAACCAGGAAAAAAAAATATTTTCTGTTGATCAACTTATCAATTTATTGGCTAATGGTTTGAGCTCTACAGTAAAGAGAGGTTTGAGAGGAGAATAAAGTAGCACCATTTTTCTTTAGCTTACTTTGAGTAAGGACTCACTGACTGAGTTCATGCATTAATATCACAACTGACATTTCAAAAACATCTTTAAAAATGTCCTCGTTGGTCTGTTTTTCTCATGAACTGTGCTCGACAACAACACATTAAGGCCTCTATGCGTATACACATAAACCTGCATATATAAAATGAGTCAAATGTAATCGCAACTGAGTCCAAATGAAGATTCCCGTCATTTTTTTTATCTTCGGTCTGAGCTGTACAGAATTGTCCTCAACAACTGTATCTGCTGTAGCACTGTAACTACACTGCATGAAATAAAAATATCCATCCCGCTGTTTATACAGTTAACCAGGTGCCTGCAGGGGTCAAAGATAGATCATCTTTCTCTCTGTAGCTGTGTCACAATAGGGCATCTCCCGCACTACCACCATTTCTACTTCCATTATAACTTTATCATTCGGACTCCTTGAGTCAGAGGTTCTCTGAAAAGGCTGTCACGTCTCTCCCATGGGGACCTGGTGTCAGACCCCAGTGTGCTGAACCTTCCTCTGATATATTCCCCCTGTCTCTCTCCTCCACTGGGTGACATTGCTGAAGCCTTGCCAAGGACAATATGATAAAGCCCTGTGCCTGAGCTACAGTGGAGGGGAATATTTCACCAGTTAGGCCTCTCTGAATTGAGTGCAGGTGAGCCACACACCCTGTTTTCCTGTAACCTTGAAAAAAGCTACTGATAAATTCGTGCAAGGCCTCATCAAGACTTTTATTTTCTCACATTTTGTGTCATCTGATCTCAGTAACCAGATATCTGCATATTAATGCAGAATTTGTGGGCAAGGGACACGTTTTTGGTATTCTGGTATCAGTTTTTAGTCTGATCACTGGAAGTAAATCTGAGAGGAGAAAAGTGTCACACACTCATAAGCTCATATGCATTTCTTTAATCCAAGTTTTGGCCCGCAGGCTTTCTTCAAGATCCACGATCCTAGTCAGACCCAGACACTGGTATGTTAAATAGGCCACACCCTAGTAACTCATCTGACGGTGATTAGCTAATCATGGTCTGCCATCAGGGTGGGAGACATCATCAGGAGGCCTTCAGCCAATCAGAAATTCTTTTTAAAAACAACACAGTGACAGGAGCGACTGCCAATCACATTGACTATGACTCATACTAGAGATTTAAATATTCCACACCATTTGGTTCAGTTTCTTACAAAATGTTAAAAATACATAAATTTTAATAGATCAACAGAACAAGTTATACATCAGCTCTAAATGAACATCATAAACATTTTCATCTAAATACCTACCTATTAGTGTGACATGAAATAATTCCTTTTATAGGGATCTCTTTACCTGCTGCAGCAGTCAGTATAATTGCACTGACTACAACCACCGCAGCAGTCTCTGCCCTCAGGAATAGGTGTTTAAAGTAGCTTGAACTAATACTAATTGAGGTGAAGGTAAATATGAACATATCACATGATGTCACATGATATGAGTTCACTCATGTCCCTGTCAAAATCATCAGTTTTCTGCCTGCCGACTGAAAGGAAGATTTTTTTTAAAACTAAGGGATGATCAGAGTCTGTCCTCGATGACAAGAGTGTATAAAATTAATAATCTTAATAAATAATAGAATATCTTCAAATAAGACCATATGGAGGTTAGAGGTGGGAAGGAACTACCCACCTGCACTCCACATTTCTGAATAGAAAAAGTATTTTAGAACATCCAAATCAGCTGAGCTAATTCCAAAGGAAAGCTGCTTTACAGACCTTCAGGGCCTCAACACTTCCATCGGATGTACAGACAGCATGTACATCAAAGGACACTAAATAAAGCTCCTCCTCATCAGAGAGGCTCAGTGGATTCTATGACGTTTACTGTGTGCCCTGTGTCCTTTGTGAAGGAAGGGGAGGTTCTCAGCTAATCGTGAAACAAATGACAACAATGACCAAATGAGAGGTAAGAGAACCAGTGCTGGCAACAGTGCGTCAGCATGCCAGCATGTTTTTCAGAAATTTCGCCTTTCTGTTACAGATTCTCCATGGCTGACATTCTCAAGAGTCTGTGTTGGGTCCCCTGAAAGTTCAGTGTTCAAAAAAACTCCCACATGAGAGTAGATGTTCACTAACATAGTCCACTTCATTCAGACCACAGTAGCACGCCCTTTGTCTACTTGTTAAATGACAATAGAGTCATTTGACTTTAAGTTCTTAAGGGCAGACATCTGATCACTGGTTAGATTTTTGTAAGATATACGATCCTGTTTATTTCTTTTCATCTTCTTCTTCTGGTCAAGTTGAAAAATTCTGTTGAGCTTATGTTTCTGAAAGACTGAAGCAGGTCTACTTCTCTAATATCAAAGTCTCTGATGTGGTTAGTAGGCACTAAAGGAAGTCCTTTGTTTAACACAGAGAGATGAGATTCATTTAAAGACTCACGAGACAGACTAAAGACCCGGGAGCAGGTCGTTTCCATGTCTTAATGTCCAGAAGGGAACACTATTGGATTCACTGTCTGAGAACACTGTCACCTTATGGACTGAATATAGATGAAGACCTGAAGTGTTTCCTCTAATCTGCTTGTTAGATGTTTTGATAAAAGTGCTTATGATGTTCATTCAGAGCTGAGGTTTCACTTCTTTTGTTGATCTATTTGAATCTATTAAAACTGAATGTATTTTCAACATTTTGTATGATTCTTAACCGAAACATTGTGCAAAATATTCACACCTGAGGTATGAGTCTTAGTGTCATTTCAATGTGATTGGCTGGAGCTCCTGCCACTGTGTTGTTTTTTAAAAGAAATTCTGATTGGCTGAAGACCTCTTGACGACCCTGATGGTGGACCATGATTATCTAATCCCCATCAGATGTGATGCTAAGGTGTGGCCTGTTTAACATACCGGTGCCTGGCTCTAACTATGATTGTGAAGAAGGTCTGAGGGCCCAAACATCATCTGAATAAAAGAAATGCTTATCGAGCCAGAGAGCGCGACACTTCTTTTCTACTCTCTTGCTAATCGGACTGTTAACAATGTAAGAGGAAGTCTCGGCCCAGATATCCATTACCCAAAAGTTATTTCTGGTTTCTTAGATTTTTTTCCGTGTGACATAAGCCCTGGTGTAATCACTCAGTCGGGCCCCACACCCCAACGCATGCAGGTATTTACTCATACATCACACAAACGTTTCATTCTGCTAAAATTAGGGTTGAAATGCTGCAAAAATCCAACTGCTGAAGCATGAACAGCATGAAGTATTTTGTAGCCTACTGCACTTAGAAATCCAAAACGTTTTTTTTTTTTTCCAAGACAGTCATGGCATATAACCAAACACCGTGAAGGATTCTGATGTGGAGAAGGCAGGAACACAGCTGATAACTCTCAGTCACCATCAGGGAAACTAAACTCAGCTGGGAGCCACTGTGGATCCTGACTGCTGGTGAGACAAATCAAGCATCTGCTGTGGTCTGTTTGACAATGGGGCTCTTCCTCTGCAGACACAGAGAGGAGTAAGGCTCAGCCTCACTCCTTATTGGCTCCAAATTATTATTTCTTTTTTTTGCCAGAAGCCCATTCAATGTTTTTGCAGGAGCCCTCTGTGTTGGCACTCTGTTGTTGCGTCAGCCGTTGAGACCCATTGAAATAAATGAGGAGGCTATGTTTCTTCAAGCCGTGCTGTTGTCTATTTGAACACAGCCTTAAGGGGTCACAAGATTCTTCTGGTCACAAGACCATTGACAGGATAGGGAAGAAGATGAAAAGCATCTCTACTACACAAAACTATCTTTTTTCCAGACCTTTGTAGAATCTTAACGTTTGTCCTTAAAAAACAGCAAAGGACTGAACCTCTTGATAAGAAACTGTTAAATATCCTGACAAGGCAACGTCACTGTCTGGTTCTACTTAACTAAGGAGGGTCAAAAGTCAAAAAAGTTGGCAATCACTTTGCATGAAGTAGTGCCTGGACTGTGACTGCGCTGTTAACACTGTTACAGTGTTGGCGATGTTACTGTAAAAATCGCCTTCAAAACTCTTTCGAGTCATAGATCCTTTAACATGAAATTACTTACATACACTCTGAGTGCTGAAGAGGAAAAAGTGGAACCACCACACTACAAATGACTCAAATGAGTAAACAGTGTCAGTCAGTGTCAACTGTAAAATTTGAGTCAGGTGAGTAATAAATGCTAACATCATTCCTCTTATTAGGCAGCTTGAAATCATTTCAGTGTGTGCAGTAACTCATGTGAGGTCAATTTGTCGATTATCTATCTGGTCAAAATGAGTGCACACCGCAACACCAAACAACTTTTCATTTGCTAGAACACCACGATGTCAACTGATGGGTAAATGCACAGCACTTGACTACTTATCCCCTCCAGTGCAGGCGTGTGCATGCTACAGTTAAGCTTTAGTCTGTTTGCCTCCTGCAACTTTAAACAGAAGATGTGAGAGGATTCAAAGAGCGTTTGATCAGGAGACCATTATCAGGGCGAGTTCTTGGAGGTGAACTTGGTGTGTCAGAGCCCTGTAAGAGAACAAAAGCAATCCAAAAAGAGAACGAAGACCAAGAGAAAAAATAAAAAGAACAGCTCACTCTGGTTAACCTACAGGCTATTATATGGGATCCCATACAAATGCTAGTCATGTAAGAGTATTGATTTAAAGGTGTTGACTACAGAACCTGTGATGGCCTGAAGGTATGTGACCTCACATTTCACTGAATTCCAAACAGCTCTGTTGCAACACTGGTTTTAAAGTCAATGCATTTATGGTAACCAGGTGGCTTATTGACAGTGTATATCTGCCGATGTTAGCTGATCACAGATATACTGTATCTGTGTGAGTTTGTCCACCGCAGAGAACTGTTGTCAAATGTCACACTCGGTGCATGTAGGCCACAATGCTTTAAGAAATATTTCGATTTAACCAGACAAGTAGTTTGAACTGCGCTCACCACAAGCGCACTTGTTTGTTAGAAACTGCACTGAACGGCGTATTGCTGCATCAGGAAATTGAACAAATTTGTCTGTGTGGTTGAAAATTGGCTCAGCTGAAAATCATTATATTTGGAGGGAAACTGAAAAAATTTTAAATGATCATGATGGTGATCAATGTACTGAACAGCAAGCTAGTGACTGCTGGAATCTAGACCCCTCAACGTTAGCAGCCAGGCTGTAACCTGTGCGTGGCCTCTCTCTGTCTCTGTACTTTCATGTCATTCCCACTATTATTTCAAACCTTTTTTCTCATTTTGAGTTTTCTTTTGGCAAAAGGCAGGTGAGTTCTTAAAGGCGCCCTGTGGACTTTTTTTTGCAAACAAACACAAGTATTTTAAATCCAGAAGCGTTTCCATCCATGTTTTCTATCTTGTAGTCTTCTTCTTCCCTGCCTTTGCTGGTGCATTGCAGCATATCTGCCTGATGATCAGTGGATGAGCATGATGCAGGATTGTGTACCGCATCACTCGCATGCGTGCGTCCTTGCACACAAGATAAACAAAACGGGGGCCCCGCTCATCGCAGAGCGGCTCCATAGCGCTACGGGAAGTCTTAAACTCCACAGGACACCTTTAGGTTCTCCTTGAACACACAAGAGATTCACTGGTAAGGCAACTGCGAACTGCAGTGCATCTAAACTTGACCTTGAGCCAATCTGCATATATATGTGGTTACCAGACACTGGGTGTGAATAGGGCCTGAACTAAAAAGCACACGTCTATAACCCAGACATCCCGCAGGGGGGGAGTTTTAGGGAGAGCGTCAAAGGAGAGGGCTCCGCTTTAAATGTAAATTGAGAATATCACGTGACCCAAGATTCTTTTTTTTTTTTGTTAAGTTGCTAAGCTATTTCCAAGCTCAATAATGAACTTACAGTACTGACACTCAATGTAATCACCAAAATGAAGGACATAAGAAGCTTTTCCCGGCCTGCAGCAGGAAAGCATTGTAGGCCTGCTTAACAAAGGACGACACCAAGCATTATGCAAAGACTGAGAACATCCCCTTTCAACAACAAATTTAACAAGCAAGCTATTGAAGACGCACATTCCTCAACGAGACATTTAGCAGCTTAAAGGCAAAGGCAACTTCCAGATAAGCCTGCCTTTTTCTAATAATAAGAAGAAGCCGATCTGTGAAAGATCCAGCGGTGTTTATTTGTTCACAGGGGTGCTACAGATAATAGTGCTTCATTTGCCATGTGAGGAGACTGATGCAACAAATACTGATTGGATCAACTCACCGCCTGCATACATGGAAGCTAGCATGATAGAGGAAATCCATGCGACTTCACTGGTGCTGGACTCTAACTGCTCCTGGATCTCGCTGAAGAAAATGGACAGGACTTTGGAAGTGGAGTAGGCAAATCCAATGGAAATGTGGGCCCCAAAGACCACTACCCACCCCCAACCACCATCCCGGGGCTTGTAGTCCAACTCATCTGCAGGAGCTGGGGACATGTTCCTGTTTAAAGAGTGGAATATGTAGGTGACACTGTGTTAACGACTAAATATGTGTTATGCACCATAGATTCAAAGTAATGCATGCAGAATTGATAGTTTTGCAATATCTCTGAAGTGAATGTGAGTAAAGGAGAAGCCAAATTTCAAAATAAAAGTCTGAACCTATTGCTCGCACATTCATTTTCAGACATTTCAATACATGGAGTGAAACTAGCACAGTATGACAACTAAACCAAAGCGTTGCTCATTTCTGACGCTGTGAACGGTTTGTTTAGGCAGGTTTAAAAACACAATAGTAAACAATAACCGATCGAGCAATAATTTTATCAGGATAAGATGGGAAACACAACATGCTATCATAAAATCTATGTGATCATTAGTTACTCAATCAACTTTTTTTTTTTTGTTTGGCCTCGAACGCCTAAAAGCACGTGACAGTGTCCCTAATTAACGAGGCTGACAGCGTTGACAAAAGTGTAACATATGTCTTGTTAATGCAGTATAAACAGGCGAAGTTTCAGCTGTTTGTGGAGTAGTCAGCCGGATAGGTCGCATCTGTTGCCGTTTATTTGACGAGGAAAACTACAATAAATAACAGCGAGAGCCGCTTAGCGCTGTTTCTGAGTCTGAACCGCAGCGTTTCCCCCAAAAAACGAGCGCACAGAAGTCCAGCTGTTACACATGTTCGGTGTCGAATTGCCAATAAAGCCTTTTAATGAAGAGAGCAGCCAAACGAGGGGGAGATCTTCACACGTGGGCAGCGATCGATCACTGAGACGGAGCTTCAGCGCGGCGTTAACCCTGAAACTCTCACAGCATTAAAGACGGATCAGCTCACAGATGTGTGGTGGGAAGTCTCAGGAGACCTTACCTCTCATTGAGCGCCTGCTCTGCTCGTCTGTCTGCAAAGTTACTGTCTGGAGTTTCAGCCTGCTGCTTT
The DNA here is from genome assembly GCF_051107435.1 of Chaetodon auriga. Classification (NCBI taxonomy): domain Eukaryota; kingdom Metazoa; phylum Chordata; class Actinopteri; order Chaetodontiformes; family Chaetodontidae; genus Chaetodon; species Chaetodon auriga. The sequence goes on along the minus strand of NC_135075.1, from coordinate 6,301,023 downwards.
ATTTGACGTCGGGTCACGTGTCGCGCGGTGGCCCGGGGGCTTCCTCGCAGTTTTGAGTCATCTCAGGATCAGGAGTGGAGGAGTGGAGGGGCTCTTCCTCCTCTGCACGGAGTTCAGCCCGCAGCATCAGATACAGCGGCTGGGAGTCAGTTAACGGTGGTTCCGCGGAGGTTTCCACCCAGCCCACGTCTACCTGTGGCTGTGACTGCTGACTGTGAGACAAGAACAGCAACATGCAGCTCAGGCCGGAAGTTTACAAACACTTTAGGTAATCACGACAAAGTTTCATGTGAACAAACTAAAGGTATGTTTCTAAGGACATCTGCTTTGTGCCTAAGTCATTTTTCCAACAATAGTTTCGCCTATAATTCTCTATATCACAGTTCCAGAGAGTCAGAAGTTTACGTTCACTAAGTTGACTGTGGCTTTAAACAACTTGGGACATTTCTGAAAGTGATGTCATGGCTTCAGAAGCTGCTGATTGACGTCATTTCAGTTTCAATTGGAGGTTTGTCTGTGGATGTATTTTAAGGCCTTTCTGCTAGACATCACGGGAAACAGCCAAGACTCCACCCCCTCCAACACACACTCACTGCACCGAGGAGCTCCATCAGTGACAGGATGCTACATCCAAAGTGTGTGAAAGAGCGGTATCGCAGGTCATTCCTCCCTGCAGCTGTCAGACTGTACAATAAAAGGTACCCCAAGTAATCAGTGCAATAGTCTGGACAATAAGCTGTGCAATAAAAACATGTACATAACAATCTGTAAATACAATCTACAATTTCATAAAAATTTTTTTACAATTTCTTTCTTTTTATTTTTATTTAAATCCTCACTCTTTTGTATGTACTGTTTTTATTTCTAATTTGCATGCACTTCTTATATTAATCTTTACTGATGCTGCTGTATTCTGGAATTTCCCCTCGCGGGACAAAAAAAGGAATATTGATCTTGATCTTGAGAAAAAAATGGGGGCCCTCCACTAGTCTTCATCTGTGCAAATATCAGCACACAAATATAAACACTATGGCGTCACGCAGCCGTCACACCGCTCAGGAGGGAGTGGCAGTCCGATTTCAAGAGATGTACACACTTTGGCATGAAAAGTGCAAATCAATCCCAGATCCACAGGGTACAAAAGTATCTATATCCACAAAAATGAGTCCTATATCATCATGTCCTGAAAAGCTGCTCAGCAAGGAAGAAGCCACTGCTCCGAAACCACCGCAAACAAGCCAGACTACAGTTTTCAAATGCACTAAATTGAACTGTGTGGCCGTTTGGTAATGGGGTGCTTCGCTGCAGGAGGGACTGGTGCACTTCACAAAATAGATGTCGTCATGGGGAAGGAACATTTTGTGGCGATATTGAAGAAACATCTCAAGACATCAGCCAGGAGGTTAAAGCTTGGGCGCAAATGGCTTCACGACAACAAAGGGACTGGAGTGTCCATCACAGAGCCCTGATCTCAACCCAACAGAAAGAGTGTGGGCAGAACTAAAAAGAAAAGTGTTTGAACGAGGAGGCCTACAAACCCGCCTCAGTCCCAGCAGCTCTGTCAGGACCAATGAGCCAAAATTCCAGCAACTGATTGTGAGAAACCAGGACTGTGATGAAAGAAATAAAAGCTGAAAAAAATAATCTGCTTTTATTCTGACATTTCACATTCTTAAAATAAAGTAGTGATCCATGTGACCTGCGACAGGGAAAGTTTATGAGGACTAAATGTCAGGAATTGTGAAAAACTGAAGTTGGCTAAGGTTTATGTACATTTCTGACTTCACCTTTATATGTAAAAAAAAAAAAGGGGGGGGGGGATAAATGAATAAACTTCACCTTTAATAGTTTTATTTTCAAATTATGTGCAATGTGAATTTCACAGTTGAGCTCAACCATCACGATAGCCCAAAACAGACAAACCAGCGAAGTAAAAGGAGGAAAATGCATGAACACAATGGAATAGCACCCATAAGCGATGCATGTAGATGAACTCTGTGTCGCAGCCCAAAGGCCACTAACTGTTGAACACAGAAAGCAGGTTTTTTGTTTTTTCTTTAGCTTGTTGTATTACTTGACTGGTGTTTGAAATGTGACGTAACAATGCAGTTACTCGATCTGTAATGCTTAGTTTCGGTGAGATGGTACAAAGAAATACTACTGTACAACAGAGGGGAGGGGGAAAAAAATCAAAAGGTATCACTCGTCCAGGTAATCATTTTTTCTCAACAGAGCAGGATTACTCTACCATAACTAAATAGGTAAATACACAAAGAAAAAAACAAAACAAAAAAAAACAGCCACTGGAGACAACAAAAAGAAAATCACATCTATTTTTTCAAGTTATATAAGAAATTGAAGAGAAGTTTAAAAAACTGTGCAAGTACAGCAAACCTATAGTACAGTATATTACACATAACAAAAACATTTAAATACAGTACTGTGTATCAGTAGAAATCCTGAGAGTTCTCCGTTCCTGGTTCTCCAATGGCCGTCTGTAGACATGTGGATGAAGCTCAAGCCTTCTCTCACACTCGATGAGGGCAAAGTTCAAGCTGAGTCCGTTAAAAATCAGCTGCAAGTCAGTCAGCAGTGGATCTTCTCTTGGAGAAGTTATATATCCTCAACTCCGTACTGAATGTAATTCTCCTGCTATCAATTTTCCACCTAAATCTCCTGGACGATGGCTGTGTGGTTACCAAAACCTTTTCGTATAGAGGGGCACTCATTGTTTTGTTAAATCCAAGGGTCATGTGTAGTGCAAAGATGACACAGGAACCTGCATGAGGAAACTGACGGCACTGAAAATGTCACACTTTCACAGGGAACGCCACTCAGTGGTGGTATTAATTCTTCTATACAAGATTGTCAAAAAAAAAAAAAAAAAAAAAAAAAAGCAGCACCAACAATTTGTGTCCTCTGTGTGATGGTGTGTAAAGACGGATTCGTGGCTGCTGGATGAATCAGCACACAACCCGGACCACCCTCACTTGTTTATATAGGACTGCTGAAGTGGAGAGTGATTCAGTGCAACGTTGAGTAAGACTTTTCAGATATTCTTCATCGTGAGGACCAGCTTTTGATTCTGATGCCCCTTCTCACGCCACAGGCACGTCGGCATCCCAAATGATCTGCACTAAATGACGCATCACTTCAAGCCTGCACCCATGCAACAGCCACACAATCATTATTGGAACTACCATGATTTTCACGAGCAGAGACAAGCACACAAAATAATTAATGCACTTTTACTAAGATAATATAACGTAATATAGCCTAATCACAGTTCCATGACTTATTGCTACCACAAAATTATTTTCAATGTCCAGATCAACCATAACAAGACCTCAAATGCTTTTTTTTTCTTTTTTTTTTTTTGGCATTTAAGAGGAAGGCTCTTTCATCCTTTTTTCAGAGAATTATAATCCAACGTCGAAAAACAACCTCAACAGAGCTCAATGCTGAACTGAACTTTTCACACAGTTGCTTAATCAACACAATGGCCTGAAATGTCCCTTTACTCCCAATCAAATATATACGAAGTTTCTGAGGTAAGCCTGTTAGTTGGTCTGAACTTTCCACTTAGTGTTGCCGCAAATTTGACTCCGTCCTTATTTCTCCAATGTGGAGAGTGAGTACTCTTAACATTTCACTTAAGTTGTCTTCGCGTGTGACACAAAATGGATGCCAACTCAGAGTGGGAGGCACGAGCCCCCACGCAACTGGAATCTCAAACAAAACTTAAAAATAGCTCGGAAGCCACACATAGTGTATTGTTTGACACAAAGACGCGTGTGAAGGAAGAGACGGCCGTAAAAATAACACAGAAGCTTCAAGCTTCAAAAACACGACGGTAATGTAAATCACAAGCACACTTCAAATTAAAAACCTGTCTATAAAATAAGCTGAGGAAAGACTTGAGCAGAGTAGAGGAAGAAAAAAAAAAAAAAAAAACACATACACACACACACACACACACGCAAACCTCAGAGCCAGCAACCTACTAATGAGCTATGGTACTCATCTTACCCGTATGAATATATAGTTTATATACTTACTTATATATATATTTATATATAGATTTTCACTTTATGCTGACACGTAGCATCCATATCTCCAGAGGGCACTTTCTTCTTATCAATACCCCCGTTCGCATGCTTATCATTTGTAAAAATCCTTACCTATAATAAGTATATATAAAAAAAAATAGAACAACATGGCTCAACAACAAGCAAAAAATAGGATAATTGCACTTATGATTCATTGTACAGTTTTGTTAAACAAGCATCAGTGTGGGTAGCTGGTGCTGTCAGGAAAAAAATACTGCAATCTTTAAAAGCACCCCCATTTTGATCATGTTAAACCAAAGTGTGAACGACTTAAGACTTAACCAAAAATGGTCCTTGTGGCGCAAACCCAAGGTAATACCAGGCACAAGGCAGGCTGGACCACGCCATTCCCTCTGCCTCATAGATTGGAGTTCACAAAACCAGCTACCTCAAAGCACTTTCTGTAGACACTGTGGGTAAAGTTTGGCCACCACACATTCAAAATGGCGACCCAGATCCCAGAGGCGGTCGGGCGTCTCATAGACTTTGGTCCATTCGTCTGCCTCATCGTCATACTGGTAAAGGGAGTTCTTGCGGCTGGTGCGAAACACGTGCTCCTCCACCATGACCTGCGTGGCTCGTACAAACAGGTGTAACTTGCCTTGCAGCAGCATGGCCTTTATATACGGGCTTGTGGCTTGGTCAAAGGGCAGATCTCTCTTGCGGCTCCACGTGTTCTTCTCGATGTCGTAGACCTCCACAGTGAAGGTGCGCTGGTGGTTCCTGCAGATGCCAGCAATGTAGTAGATGCAGTTCTTATACAAGGCAGCCAGACCCTGACTTCGAGGGACAGTCATGGGGGCAAGATGACTCCAATAGTCCTTACGGGGATCAAAGCAGAAGAAATATTCACCTGCAGAAAATAAAAAGAAATGTTAATACAGAACTGTGATCAACATACTAGCTCACACGCTTGTCATACAAGTGTCAAATTATGAACACATTTTCCAATAAGTTTAAATTAATGAGAAAAATTGCATTATCAGGATCAGAGATTGCATCGCTTCACTCAGCATAAACTAACCTTGGAGGACATAGATGCGGTCCCTGTACTCCACAGCGCTGTGAAACTCCATGGCCACTGGCATTGGACTGACTGCTGTCCAACAGTTGTCCCTGGCATCATAGCACTCCACTGATTTTAATGCATTTCGGCCATCACCTTCATATACTCGGCCTCCCAGTGCATAAAGCTTCCCACAGCAGTGCACAAGTCTGCAGCCTATCCTCGCTCTCAGCAGAGGTGCACGTGGAAGCCATCGGTTGCCTGCGTGTTCGTATTGCCAGAAGTCGCTTTCTGCTCGGTGGTCTATGGACACCTCGCTGTTGCTTGGTCTGTAACCTCCAGCAATGTAGATGTCATTCTCTGAGGACACCAAGATGCCGACCTCCCGGAGATCATTGGGTGGTTTGCAGAGCTTGAAAACCCTTCCTGTCGCTGTGTCCAGGCAAGGCACCGTCTGCTTTTTCCCTGAGTGTTTGTGAGCGGCGTCAAAGCAGATGACCATCTCAGAAGCAGTCATACCCAAGCGCTGTGGGCAACCATTGGTGCCAGTGAGGCGGGCTTTGGCCTCAGCAGGGTCCTTGGACAGGGACAGGGCACAAGCGAACGGGGCAGGTATCCGACTGAGGAAGGCCTCATCCAGCAAGGGCAGACGGATGCATTGGGAAAAAACCTCACCTAGGTGGGCCTCACGGCCTTGCAAATCATGCTCGAGCCAGCGGACAATACTCTCGTAAACATGCTCTTCTTTCTCCACATTGAGGTCATCATTGTTCAAAATGCTGACAAGCTGCTCCTTGGTCATCTGGAGGAACTCTTGCTCCCAGGACACACACAAGAACTACCACAAAAACAGCAGCAGCAACAACAACAAAAAAAAAGTGTTACAAGACCAGAATAAAACCATGTCTTTGGGCAAAAAGTATAATGAAAAATTGGAATAAAGTAGTATCAGGCATAATCATTACATTACAATGCAAATAACTTTTAAGAAACCAATCATGTGCTGATGTTACTGACCTTCTTGCGGATGTAGTCCTGAGAGCGTTCCCTCAGCTCTTGGTGTCCATAGGCATCAGCAAACATGTAGACCCCTATACAGTTCTGGGGGTCAAGTCTGCTTATCATGAACTGGGCACACTGGTCCTGCAAGGCAGGAATCTGGAAAATGCTGGCTGCAGTGAACAGGGCCTGGACATTGGACTCAGAGAGCGTGACCCTGGATGTGTAGGCATAGTCTAGGACGAGGTGCATGGATTCAGATTCCACCCCAACAATTCTGACCTCACGCTGGCTGCTCTCTGTAAGGCCACTAGTGAACATGGACCTGGTGGTGACGGTGGAGGAAAAACAAATGCTTTAACTGTATTAATCAGTTCTTACAGAACAAATGCGTGAATGATTCAAACATTCTGAAACTTGACAAAAAGAATGAGCTGAATATAATAACATTTTACAATTAACCTGTAGCCAAGCCAACTACAGAACTAAGCAATGTTTTACTTTCAACATGTCCTACCTAAAATATGGACTGATTGCGGCAAGGACATTTCGGTGGCATGAGAAAGTCTTGCCATGGTCCACTTCTACGACGATGTCTGTGAGCTGTGCTTCATCATACAAGGCTTTGAGCTGCTGAAGGATGTTACAGGCATGAACAGCATCTACCCCGTTGTAGTTGGTGCTTGGAGGTGTCCCATTTTGTACTTGTAACAGCTTCCCTACCTCTGAACAGTACAAGGAGAGAGAAACACAAGATCACTGGAGCTGCAGCAATTAGATGACTGGTCGATTAGTTAAGTGAAAGAAGATTAACTATTTTGACATCTGATTACTTGTTTCATTCATTTTTCAAACAAAAATGCCAGACATTTGCTTGTTCCAGCTTATTAAATGTAATGACGTGCTGTTATCCTATGTCATTTATACATAATAGTAAATAAAGTCTTTGAGTTCCAGACTGTTGGATGAACAAAAGAAGCAACTGAACACGTCACTTTTGACTCTGTGAAATTGTAATTTACATTTTATAGACAAGACAATCAACAGAATCATTGCAATTAATCTGCTGATTAATTGATGATGTAAATAATCATTCTTTGCAGCCCTAAATATCACCATAGAAGTTTTAATGTGGACAGGACACCACACAAAACTGAAAGACTTCAGCAGATCACTATAAAAAATGTATGTACGTGTGCAATCTAACAAGTAAAGAAAAACAAACATATATTGATGAGAACACCTGTACTGTATCACATATTATTTTAAAAGAAGGCAAGATGAAAAAGATGGCAGAGTTTGAGATGACACAAAGGGGACTACTTAAAATACTGACTACAGTGATTGCAGATCTACACTGCAACAAAATAAAACCTAAATATGTCATGTTTGTCCAAAAAGTTTACAATAAATGAATACTGAAAAGGTCACTGAGACAGTATGAGGATTTAAGTGGGAAAGGTCCAGTATGTACTGTGCTCTGGTCTCAAAAAACAGACGTCACAAAATCAACGTTCATTTAGGTATGATGATTTACAGTGTATGTGGGCCAAGTGTATGTTTGGTCCAATAACAATAATGACTGTAGCAACTAATAAACTTCTCATCTCCTTTCCTCGTTTTTTCTACACCTGCTTTTTTGTAACTTTAGGCCAAAGATGTTCATGTTCTCACAGGCCGACTCAAGACACACGGATAACATATGGGCCTGTAAACTCGTAGATTCAATGGTGCTCCCCCATAGTAGTCTCTGCAAAGTAAACATGTTTCTTATCACACGTTTTATAGCAAGTACATATGGCGAGTATGGCCAGTATACAGGTGGCACCCCAACTTGATGCCTTCAGTACTGTTCCACTATCGTCTTATATCCTCAGCTATTAAGGGAAAAAAACTTTTCCAACATATACACGAGGTGAGCAACGCTGACTTCTTGACAGGACAAAGGCTAATGATGGGTGAATAGCAAACTACTGTCTCGCCAGGTGGTAGCTAGCTTGCTAACATCTCACATCATTGCCCGGTGACTGCAGTAACTGTATTATGTTAGACTGAGTCAAGTTAAAGAATACAAACCATTAAGAGTCATGATGTGTAATGCTTCGTCGGAATGTTTGATTATCACGACAAACAGAAACGCTAGCGGTTACCTTGGCTAGTTGACATGCAAGCTTAACTTTTAGCAGACAGCTAAGCACCAAGCTAATGTTAGCAAGCTCTCTTGACACAACATTGCGAGATACAAACGACGATAAAACCCTAATGGTTCCGGTCTGAATGTCCGTATCTTGGAGAAGCATAGCAGTATTAAGCGATGTCTACAGCATTACAATTGATAACAATAATGTTAACTCTAACTACAGCTTGTCTAACCTTTGTCTCTTGTCATAAACAAGTGTTTACACAATCAGCTGTGGGTAGCGAGCTAACCGGCCGAAAGTTAGCCAGACAGCTAATATTAGCTGCATAGCGAAGCTAACGATAACCAACACTTTTGAGGACTCGTTTAGAGCCTGACCTCTTTCAACGACAACGCAACATGTCACGACTCTTTGCATTAGTATGTAATACTATACTCCACGAACATATAAAGACACAAATTATAACTTTAAAACGGGTTATTTAAGTCTGATTACTACACAAAACAATGAAGATTTTGCTAACCTCCACTGGCAGCCATTCTCTCCGGTCTATCTCGGGGCAGACCGTGAAACGTCAGTGAGTGCACAGCGGAGCCCCGGAAACAAGGAGCAGCCAATCACAAGGGGAGCACGGATCTCACAGCCAATCACATTTCTTTCATCTGAAATAGGAAAAAAGTTGATCGCTGCATGGACAAGTTACACACAGTAAACGGAATTACAAATCACACTCAATATGATCAACCAGAAAAGTCGAAGCTGTCCTTTTAAACAGGTGGATACAGAGTAGTCCAAAAAGAACTGAGGAAGCAATAGGAGCAACACAGTGATCTGTCTGGTACCATGTTGGAGAAGTGTGGCATTAATCACCTGAGGAATCCATTTGCCCTGTATTTGTCCCAACATATTTTGCTTTGGTGAGGTGGTAATAGAAACAAGAATTTAAAAAAAAAATCGAGTTTGAGTTGAAATAATGTAAGAAAATACTATCAAACAACAGTAATGTTGTAATAACAGATTTGTATTACATTGTGAATAGGTTCTTTTGTTATACAATAAGGTCCTCACTTTCAAATGGAACAGAGTACAGAAACTTCCATTTCCACTTTTTCTGAGAAGTCAAGGTAAAAATACTTTTGTGACAGTGTATTGGAAACAGAAACCTCTATGCTTGAAAAGAATACCATTTGAATTTCCTTTGAAATTCTGTCTTACTAGTTGCGTTATGATTTCACTAATACAGCCTGTAAGCCTAACTTGTGTATATATATTTAAATTGTTATTTTTTATGCTCTTATTTTAGTAGATGTGTCATATTTTAGTAGATGTGTCATGCACCAATTTCACCAGAAAAAATTCCTCGTATGTGTAAAAGCATTCTTGGCAATAAAGCTTTTTCTGATTCTGATTCTGATTCTGATTCTAAATCTTAAAGGCCCCCTGAGAAGAATTCAGTGACATCTAGTGGTGAGGTTGCAGATTGCCACCAGCTGAATACTCCTCACCTTACCCTCCTTTACAGTGGCAGCTAAAGACAAACCAAACATGAATGGGCCATTGTCTGTTTTGGGCTAGTAGGGTAGCATGGTGGTGTAACATGGCTGACTCTCGGAGCGGGTGATATGGCCAAAATCTTCTGTAAATTTCTGTCATGGTTAATGGTATATAGCACGGTATAGTAACTGTTATGTAAATTCAATTAAGAAAGGGTTTAAAATAACTGTATCACACCATACTTCATCACATTTGATTATTTTCTGTTTTATTTGGAACTTCCATACAAACAACATCAGCCGCCTCACGCAAGACACTTGAGTTAAAAACAGAAACAGCAAAACTAACTTTTTTTCTGTGGAAGCTTTGAGGTTCAACAGAAATTCAATTCATTATTGCCACTAACTGACACTCTCAGGTCACATGAAAACATGGTAAACAGTCCTGCTGCTCAAATCAGACACATATAGAGCAGACACTAAAGCTGTTTTCTCAAATGTATCAGGTCCACATATGTCCAGAGTTGCCCTTCCACACATTTAGGACATTTGTGTCCTAAACATGTCAGTTACTCGCTTACTGGAAATAGTCTATTTGGTTTAGGTGAGGGGTGGCACCTGGGTAGAGTGTGCAGAAGGAGGAGGACTCATCCATTACTTTTTACTTTGATATCAATACTAGATGTATTTGTACACGTATCCGCAATATCTACGACAGAGTGGCAAACAATATGCAATATACAAGGCAAGCAGAAAAGAGTACAAAGGAGCTATACTCCATGTAATGACATCAAAACACCCAGCAGGGTAGCAGTGCATACACTGTGAATGACAGTGTGTAAATGAGGCTTAACGCCGGGATCAGACTACACAACATTTTTGTCTTTGATGACGGTCACCGTGTCAGATGTAATGATCACAGTGCCATAAACTCTTGCCATATCTTGGTCACTGGCAAAACTACACGTATGACCCCCACCAATCACAGCACATCTTATTTCAATACCATGTGTGAGTTCAGAGGTCATTGGGGAGGTGGATGAAGCAACTGAACCATAGCGACAGAAGCATTGTCTGATGCTGGTGGTCTATGTGTAGCGAGAAAAAGAAGGAAAGCAAACTCGGCTGTGGAGGCGCTCCTGGGTGGCATGAAGAGGATGGTATGGGCAACGTACCTGTCTTCTGTTTCATTGTCCCTCTTGACAGCAGCTACCTAGCATCCCTCCTCCTCCTCTTTGCCATGTTTGGGACCTGACTATGCTCTGGAAAGAGCACGTGATTGGTCAACACTAAGGAATACGTCGTGGTAGATGTCACACTAGACAAGTTAAAACAAAAATTCTGACAAGCTGGACTTTTCGTTGTCACATGGTATATACCACTGCATCACCCAACAGGAGCAGACTTGTTCTCACTGTAGGTTTAAATGGCTAATTCTAAGGTAATGGAAACACAATGATCCTTATTTTCAGGTTATTATATTATGGTATGATTACATTATACACTAATGAAAACATGCTGATGAATATTCTATCCAATGTCTGCTAATAGATCCCGCTTAATCTTATATACTGGACCTTTAAAATCGCGTGGTCATTTATATTCTATAAACAATAATTTTATTAAACATCCCATTGTCTATGTACTTCACAAGATCACAAGATCACGCAACATCAGGCGAGCCAAGAATCCAACTTGCCAGGCCTCATGTTATGCATTTGTGGCCAAACCACTGTGGTTCAGATCAATCAGTTTCCTACTGGCAGCTATGGGCACACATTATTTTCATTCAAGAAGAACAAAGGCAGCTTCTGAAGAGGTTAGCACCACTGACATGGCGAGTAATCGAGTGCTTCAGAAACTTGTCCCTTCCCTACAGATTCTCAATTCATATGCAGATATTTGTTTATATAGATTATCAGAGCCCAGACCTAAAATATCTGTGACAGTGGAGCAAACAGTGGGAAGTTTTAACCCTCAGAATCACAATGGGAGAAAAATCCAGAAACCATATGTGACATAAAATTATATCTAAACTGGCTAACTGCTCTCAAAGCAATAGGTGCTTTAATTAACACAAACAGCAATGTAACATGCCTTCCAGGTACAGCTGCACGCTTACATTATACAATACTCTTACTCTAACAGAGCTGGAGCTGAACTACAGAATAGAAAACTGACAGGATTCACGCAGGATTTGCCATGTTGGAAAATACAACAGCACTGATGTAAGCCACAGAGATTTGCACCACACGGACATGCATAGAAAAGATGTTCAGATAATGGAACAATTAGCTGAACTTGATTAAACAATCACTGTTATTAAAATAATGTCATTAAAATCATTAAAATCAGTTGGTAAGAGATTAAATACAATCAGTAAATATTAGAGCGTAAGGATGAAATGTGTGATATGTTGGAGGTTTCTCATCCGGAAATTGATATGGTATGGGGAAAAAGGATTTGTTGTGAAAGGTTGTCATGCATACTGACAGATGCATAGCTTATCTGCTAAGTTCTATCATGTGCTGTTTCTATGTAAATGCATTTGTGCAGTTGTGGCCATAAGGGCCTAAGATCATGCCGCATTGTCCTCACTGCACTGAGCATTCAAGATGCACTCGGGGTTTTTTTGCATATCGCCAGTTATCTCACTGTCTTGTTTTATTTTGCATATAGTAGTTCTGTGCTGATATGAAACTACAATCATGCCTTTTCTGCAGAAAAATTAAATAAGCCTTTTTTCCTAACCTTTTTTGGCTCAGTACATGCTGTTTTATGGCCTTGCTCAGGTATTGGCAAAGCAGACCTCTTTGTTTGTATAGGGTGTTTATGTGGCACAGTTGGCAAAAACACATTATCACTACTCAGGTTCAGAGTTCAGTGAATTGCATTTCACACATAAATGAATGTTTCTGTATTCCAAGGAGAGATTTAAAAGAGCGTGTTTTATTGTGAGGTATCTATTTTTTTTTTTTTTCAACATTATAAACATATTCGAACAGCTTAGCCTTGTTTATGCAGACTTTATCAATATAAAAGTGCAAAAAATCTGATTAATCCCCTTTTCAAGACATATCCCAAGGCAAGAAAAACTATAAATTTTAATGAAATTTTAATTTTGGCCAACATTTTTTCACATCTCTCTTCAGTTTCTAAAACACCTATCATTACACCTCTTATTTCACATGCTGCTGGCCATTAATTGTAGAGCACACAGGATTATGTTGGCTTGAAAACTTAACTGTATTTCATATTTTCAAAGCTGGATAAATTGTGTTTAGGTGACTTTATTCAGCCTGGTATGCGGGGCTTGCGGACAGGCAAGCCAGGCAGTTGCTTGGAGCCCCTGGCCACTTATTTGCAACAACGATTATTGATAGGCCTGGGCTTTCAGGGACCTCTGTTGGTCCCTGGACCTCACTTTGAGAACCACTAATCTATGTTTTCAGTATTTATCTCAAATGTCCCAGAAATTGTGCCTTTATGTGTACAAAAAACAAATTTTTGCAGCATGCACGGGTGGGGTGGGGGCCCCAGGGATTTCTTGCTTGGATCCCCAAGAGACCCGAGCAACGCCACTGTCCTTACCCTTTTTGAAGTTTGAATTAGCAGTGACAGTGACACCAGATGCAAAATGCCCTCTTGTCATACCAAGGCAATAAGCATTTTTCTTAGTTGTTTTATGTTATTTATGTTGTTTCTTTGTCAGAACTGACTGTTACACATGCGTCCCATTTAGTTAAATTTATAGGCTTATTTAACACGATGATTATAAGTACGGTAACGATATTCTTTACCGGAAGTGCAAAATGATTATTAAGTTTCCCCCACAAAATATGCAGGATTTCAGTTTAAATGCCATTCTTTTGTGTGAGGAACTGCATTCTATGATCCCCCACCCTGTTATTTATTTATTTAGATGAAATAAATGAGGCCTGATGGTGCCAGAAAATGAAACATTCAGTCCACCCATTTAGTTTCACACCATGGCTGTTAGTTACCCAGCATGGTAATGACATGTCACAAGTAAGCTTTTGACAAACATTTAATCATAACGTCAGTCCATTTCATGCCACAATATATTCTGATCTCTGGTCAGCAAGTCAACAATGTACCAAATTATATTCTCACCTAAATAGAAGTACAGGAATGATTTTGTTTTAATAGAAACAAATAAGCGACTTTTTAAAACCGCTCAATCCGAGGGAAAATGTGAGATTAAATGTTAATAGTTGCTACAGGACACATGCATTTTTCATTTGTCAATTAAATCAAAACTTAAATGTGTCATTTAAATTCTGTATTATTATGTTGATTGCATATTTCACATAAACTGTCAGCAATAATGAGGGAGTGCCCTTTGTGGTGATGCCAGTGGATAATTCATTGCAATTTGAGCTCTCTATCAGAGTCTTGTCGGGAGTTTTGGCCACTGCGGGTCTTTTGACATTCACAACATGTGGCAGCACCTGCACCCTCATGGTGTCAAGAGGAGCCGACTAATTGCTGTTTATTGAGCACTACAATTGCCATGTAATTCCCATGTATTAACATGCTGTCATTTAATATCTGCTGCTGTTTATTTAGAAGTCATTTATTAATGGAATTCTAAGAGTAATTGCACAAGCCTGTCTAAAGATGTTACTGTGTAAAGGATGAATATCCAAAGCTCTCGGCTGCTGCTGATGTTTCTACGTTTGTTCTTGATCATGTGATGTTTGTGTTGCCTATTCCCATATTCCCCAATATGGAGAGTTAATTAAGCTAATGCCTCTTAATTAATTGTGAAGTGTTGGGTAACAGGTAACGTCAGATTTGAAGCTTAAAAAATCCAATGTGTCATTTTCTTCACTTGTCATCCCACTGTTGCTGCTTTTGATTACACTTCAGCACTTACTTCAACACTTTCAATGCATAGACTTTAATTGATACATCAAACCTTTTCTGGTTGAAGGTCTTTGAACAAAAAACAAACCTTCTTCAGCTCTTCTAACTTCCAGCATTCATAGATAATTTACTCCATCTGCTCTCGTGCTTATACTTCAGCCAACACTTCAATTGACATTCAGGTCATCATTCAGTTTATATACTTGAACTGGCACTCATTTCTGTCATAATTTCCACTTAAACTGACATTTGTAAATTAATTTCTCACTCACACTTTCTCACTTTCGACTCCTTTCAGTGTCTTCACTTCAGCTGACCCCTCATCTTCACTTGGCACTTACACTCCGATTGACACCTCACCTTCATTCAGTGCTTAGCTGAAACTTCAGCTTCTTTCAGTAATTGTATTACAACTGCTACTTCAGGCTCTTTCAGAATTTTTAGCTATTGTAAAAGTTTTCTGCGAACGTCCTTCAGCACATCCTGGAATGAAATACAACAATTACAGTGAAGTTAAAATACTCACTACTCCCACGTAGGTTAAAACATTGGTAACATGGTCCTGCCATTGTCTTGCTGTACTATTCAGAAATGTGGTGGACTATGTACAAATGTGGCTAAATTACTGTACGCTATTACCAAAGTCAGCACTTCAGAAAAAAAAGAAATAAATAGAAATAAATATATATATATTCTTTTCTCTTTTTTTTCAAACTCAATTCAAAACCAGTCTGCTGGAGTCACAGCCAACAATGGAAACTGCCACTGTTCAACCACTTATTGTATGGATTGCGCTAGAGGACCTGGTATCTTTACTACAGCTAGTTGTGATACAGCAGAATATTGTCAGCAGCACTAAATTAACCCTTATTTTAAGAATTGTCCAACAGGACATTATGACATGGATGATGAATATGTTACATTACCATTCATTTGACAAAAGGTGTACAAGCATGTAGTCGACAGTAGAGCCAACACCAGCGATATGAGGCCTCCGTTCTTGCCTGGATTATTTTTAGCAGTATGTGCTGCATTCAGAGGGAGATTGCTGCAAACCTAAAGGTAGCACTGTACTGCAGTTCCATTATCAATGCTGTGCAGGTTGGAAATGCTCTCTAACACTACATAACACTGTAAAATGACAGAAGGAGAGACAAATAAAAGTACACCTGCAATCTAAGCAATCAATTTCACTTTTTTTTTTTTTCCAATTTCTTCCCGTTCAGCCACAGTGTGGCCTGTGAAATTGGGCCTAGTTTCTGTTGAACGAGAGAAAAAGGCTTCCAGTGGTTGCTGTTATTTGATGATAGCTCTGGTTTCTGTTTAGACCTCTACAGATGTCCCTTACTGATACATTGAAACTGATCATCTGATATCTACAGTTTCTACTTTATCCACATCTAGCACAGAATTGTCTGGTTACAGCACAATGAACGAGAAACTTATTATTATAGTGTTCATTCACAATATGATACTGGTGCAGCCAGAAACACAGCAAGAATGGCTGCAGCCAATCAAATTAGAGGAGAGTTCTCCAGAGAGTATTTGGGAATGGATGGGATCATCTTTTGCTGCTTACCCTCAGATCCAGGAACACAGCTGTTCAGTGATTTTATTATCTGTCATTATTAGGTCCTAAGGGAAGTAAATATATATTTATCTTAGTTGAAAAGTATGTGATATATCTAAATAATTAACTGTGCTTCTGAGAGTTTTTGTTCTGTATAATATGTATATACACAAAGAAACGGTTTACATTTGTCATAAGTGCTCTCATCTTCTCTGTAAGGGCCCTCTGTAGTTGTGAGGCTGTCTCTTGTAATCTCGTGGGAAGATGAGAGGAAGACAGTGTGGGGTTAAATGGAGGAGTCCCAGGTTGGCAACAATTGAATTGCAGAACAGAAGAAGAAGAGGAGATGAGATGAGATGCATGAAGAAGAGGAGGCAGGGGGTGTAATTGTAGTTTAAATGTGTGTTTTTGTCAGAGATGGAGGTAATGGGTTATTATATGCTTCCGGGGGCCTGTGGAAGAATGCCTGCAGATGTTGTGAACAGCCCTCGGCTCCCCCGCCCCGCCACCCAGGAGGAGACAAATAGGAGCACTATGGGAGGCTGCTGTAAATACAGACCTGGAGGTCCTTCTCCATGTTTCAAAAGTCTCACTAACCCCACCTGAGGAGCTGACGAGCAGATGGCCCGAGTTTCCCCAAAAGCACCTTAATTTCCGCACGATCCCACCCTTACAACTCAAACTGCTGACAAAGCCGTTTGCTAATGGTTGTTGTTTAGCTGCACAACTCAAGATCTATAAGTTTTTATAGTTTTGTTGGGCGTCCTCTATCGGCAATAAATGAGGAAGTTAGGATTTTAGCTTTAAAGGTCCAGTATGTAGGATTTAGTGGGTGAGGTGGCAGATTGCAACAAACTGAACACTATTTTCCTCACTGTCCCCTACAATGATGACTAAAAATGCAAAAACATGGCGGTGCAAGATGCTTCCTCTGTCGACAAAAGGGCTCATTCTGAAAAAACAAAAACACAACAATTCTTATTGACTGGTGATTATACACTAATCAAAACAAAATTGTGATTATTATATTTAATTTCTGCAAATAGAGCCCATAAATCCTACGTATGGGACCACTGAAGGAATAGTTTGACATTTTGGGAAGAACATGTAGAGTTAGATGAGAAAATCAGCACACTCTTATGTATGATATATGCTAAATATGAAGCTAAAGCCAGCAGCCATTTAGCTTAGCATGAAGACTGGAAACAAGGAAATAGCCAGCCTGGCTCTGCCAAAAGGAAGCAAAACCAGCTTCTCTAAAACCCACAAATTAATATGTACATCTTTTTCATTTAGCACTTACAAAAAACATTAACTCATCATTGTAAAAGGCTGCGAGATTATTCCCAGACCATAAACGTAAAAAATTATAATTACTGTTTTACACTTTGGTTTCTAACCAAACAAAATCTAAATTGTCATTTAGTGAGCTTTCAAGGTGCTGGTCGGTGGATTTCTACCTTTAAACAGATCTCAGGTCAGCTGTTACTCTGTTTCCAGGCGTTGCGTTTTGCCAAGCTAACTGTCTGCTTGCCCGACCTACTGTACAGACATGAGAGTGGTGCTATCTCATGTAGCTCTTGACAAGAAAACAGGAAAAGCATGAGATGTCCCAAAACAAACATGATCTAGGTAACAGTGTTAATTAGTGAGCTTTCTAGTTGCCTCGTGTCCAGTCTGGACGCTGAAGTTAAGTGGCTGCTGGCTGTAGCTTCATCTGACCCAAAATTTTGAACTTTTTCCTTCAATGGTTTGGCTCCATATTGTCAAGTTTGTGTCGAGCTTTATTTGCAGCTTTATGCAAACTTTGCAGAGTTGAAAGGTATGAGATAAACATTTTCATTTCTAATTTAATAGTCCAGCCTAGACACTGCCAGGAATTCCTCAAGACTGAATTCACATAAGATAAGATTGTACAAATACCAGTGTGTTGGAAGCTGCCCGAGTGTTATCCGTTCTGCTGCAATCATAATGTGTGGTCCGATCATGTGGCGATAATAACCATTCATGCTTTCACAGCTATGACACGGAAGGCAAACTCTTGCTTTAGCAGAGATGAGCCCAAAAACCAAATGTCCTCTTTTCTTGTGCTGAAACTGTGTGAAAATGTAGCAGCGCTGATAACACTGGATCAAAGCTCATGTGTTTTGATCTGCCTGCCAAAAACCACAGTGAGTCACAGGAAGCCGAGGTTCACATTGGCTAACTTCGGGGACAGTTTCAGAAAGCTGCTGCTGGGTGACCGTGCATCGTCTGCCCTTCAAGTTGTAAAAGCAAACAAATAAGGCTGCACTGCCTCCCACTGTGAGGTCGACTCATTTGTTCCACTTGTCCGGCTGATGGATTTGGTTTTATAAAATTTGGCTTTTTTTAGCCTCCCGCTAATTAGTTAAGGGAGAAAAAAAAAAAAACAGCACTCCGCACGTTTTGTCCAATTTGACTAGCCTCTTTTTTTCTCCTTCTAAATCGTCCTCCTGTGGTATTCTTCACAGACCTGTGCGTCCACTGCATGGCTGAGCTCACTCTGTGTCACGGTGAGCCACACAGGCTGGGAGGCTCAAGACACCCAGCGGGGAGGTCTGGGGCTCTAATAGCAGAATCGGATTAGAGGACTCCCCTGGTGTGTGCTGCCATGCACCCGTGTGCGAATGCTCTGCCTGTCATCAATATTGAGGCGGCGGCGCGGGGAGATCTATCAGCAAATCCGATTGCACGCAGAGAATTCTGAAGTCCTGGCAGAAAAGGCTGGGATGGGATGGGCTTTTTTTCCCCCTCTCTCCCACTTTCCTTTTACATTATTTCAGGCCCCAGGAGAGTATTCTCCATCATGTCAATGTAATGTAGCACACAGAGGCAATCATGCAGCCTCTCTGGCCTCAGGGCTGCCTGCTTGGAGGAGAAAATGCAACTTTAGCACTTAATCATCTCACCCATAGCTGCCGCGCCAGTCTATGGGAAGGTTTTCCACACAATATGAAACCAGATCCCTCACGGTGGGCATGCTGTTGTGTATCCCCTGTGGTTGGGGGCTTTCACTCCTCTATTACCCGTCTTCCCATTTGAAGATCAGCGAACACGATGCCTCAGACCTGCGCTTGTATGCCAGTCCATGCGGAAAAAGACCTCAGTTGGGCGCGATGTTACCTGCCGACACCTGCTGAAACATTTGGATTCATGAATCCCATCTCCTCACAGAGGAGTGCACGGCAATCAGAGTCATTCTGGTGTGATCAATGCCACACCACTTAGGAAGACCATGCACACCAGAGCTGAGTGATGTGGGGCTTCATTGATATTAGCTCACATGCATACCAGACATTATTGTTTCATGTTTCAAGGCCGCAGAGTTCAAATTTGATAGGAAGCAGATACAATACAACCCTTGTGCCTTTGTCAAAGGAAAGCAGGAGACAGAGAAAAAAGGGGTATGTGTGTGCGTACATGCATAGAAATGAACTGGGAGGTGTGTGTATTATCAAGTGATTGATCGGCTGCACGCATGGCTCCAAGGGAAGACATAGGGAGAGGTCAAACAAGACTGTTCCAAATAGACCTGTCGGAATCAGCCTCAGGGAGGTCTAACTGGTTAGACAAGGGCAATACTTTTTTACTACAAGTGCCCTTGCTTTACTGTGCGTGGACTGGACAAGCCCATGTATTATTCACTGGTCTCACTGGGTGATAAATGGGAGACCTCCATTCCAGAAACAGTAGAATATTCACCAGTGCTTATCTCTTTTAATCCCGTGACCGCAGGCCAAGTCACTGAATTAGTGGGCAAGGCGCAACAGTGCTGCTTAAACTGCGGGGGCACGGTTGTTTAACCAGGAGATTCATCCAAAAGCTATTTGTTTGATAAATAAGCTTGGTGATGTTAGCTGACCGTGTTTATAGAGCATATTTAATAGGAACACATGTAAGATGTATGCTGATGATGAATTGCGGTTCTGACCGTGCACTGTATATTTTCTGAAAACAGTTTTTTAAACATCTGCACATTCATTTATTTCTCCTCCCGGCTGCATTTGATGAACAACGCGAAAGCGAAGCATTAGAGCATTTGCAAGCGGATGGCTGTATTTTTAAGCTACGCCATCAAAACAAATGTTGTGGCAATATGTTAGTGAATAAATCACATTAAGTCACAGTTTTCTCTGTGACTTGTTTTTATTAGATTTCTTTTATTCAGGTCCATAAAAAGGATGTTTTTGGGTCTGTCGTGCCATGTGCCTTGAAACTGCTCAGTTGTGGACAGTCTGTTTGCATAACTGTGCTGTACACAACACTGTGTAAGCATGCACAGCTTTCTGTGGCTTCTTGCCTGTCGTGTTCTGTATGCTGTTTTCCCCACAAATTATATGTACCTACACATCACTATTGTTTTAAGCAGTGGTGGGAAAAGCGCTCACAGATTTTGCTTAAAGGATAAAACTGGTGATTTTCTGTGTTTTCTTATTGTCAACAAATCCCATGAAAAGACAAAAACAAATCCTGCATTAGTCAGTCTACTGTTTGGATCTATTTGTAGCTACAGATTAATGCCTATTTGGTGCTCTGGTGAGTATTTACAGCACCAGAATAAGGAAAGAAAGAGGAATAAGCTACTGCTCTTGTTAGTAGGATCAAGTCATTGCTGGCTTTCATGGAATTTCTTGATGAAATAAAATATCACCAGACTTATCCTTTAAAGGACCAGTGAGTAAGATTTGAAATTTGAAAATAAAAATCGTGTCTTTGTTATTTTAGAATGAGCTCTTTAAATCAGAGGGAGCAGGTCCTCTTCCACAGAGTCCACCGTGCTGCGTGTTGCATGTTTCTACAGTAGCCCAGAACAAACAAACCAAAAAGCAGCTCTAGAAAGCAGCTTTTGGCAGCCACCGTGGGCTCTTCTACGTGTTTAGAAAGGGAGGGGGGAGGCGAGGGGTGTTCAGTTAGAGGCAATCTGCAACCTCACCATTACATGCCACTAACTCCTACATTCTGGACTATCTAAAAATGCAGCACAATGCATTCAATTTAAAAGTCCTTCATTTTCAAATGCATGTATGGAAATGCAATAAGCAACAAGCAGCATAGATGTATAATCACCTCAAAATAAAATTGTTGTGTTTTCGTTGCCTTAGGATGAGACCTCCATATCTATCATGAAGTCCACCATGTTGCACTGTCATGTTTCTACGCTAGCCCAGATCCAACAAACCCACTGGCTCTGGAGAGCGGCCTTTCGCAAGCTTTGTAGCCACCGTAGGTTCTCCTACACGCTTGTATAGGGAGGGGGGAGGCAAGGAGTCCGCAGCCAACCAACCAAAAACTTATGCTCAGTTGCATTTCACCACTAGTCTGAACACCCTCATAATCCATAACCCTTGAATTTAAACACAAACGCTGTTAGATTTTGATGTTTTCTTTCTAGAGGAGTTTCTTTTGGAGACTACTACTTGCATTGCACAGCCCATTCCCCATTCTCCTCAGCCTTCTCCCTCATATCACAGCTATTTGGAAGAAGCAGAATTCTACAGTACAACTACACCACCAGCCTTTGTTTTCCCCACACAGAAACTGGATGTCTGCCATGGAGCTTTCTAGAATACTAATGAGGGTGGTTAGTGAGTCAAAGTTACTGACCTGAGGTGTCGGGATGGAGCGCAGACCAAGGAGTGCTGGGGTTGAGTGCAGCCAGACACCGTCTGCCACAATAAGACTGGAAAAGTCAGAGTTTATTACCTCTGGCCTGGCTTGACCCAGGCGGTCGGGGCTGATAGCAGACTGCACTCAAGCCTCATTTGTCTTATTATGGGGATTTTGGGGATGATGAAGGCAAGCACAGAGATTTTGTTACGCTACAATCACTACAGCAAGAGTAAGATGTTTTCCATTACATCTCACCGACCGGAGACATGTCACTTTTTACGCCTCTTGAAAGGCATACTGTAGTTTCTAAGGGACATATTACCTGACAACTCCACCGGTGTGTGTGGATGTGTATGTGAGTGATCTATAATTAGGTGTTCAGCCCCAGAAGAAGCAGCGCCCCCTCCATATCAGGGATGAGCCTTAGTAGAGAAGGAGGATTTCAACCGCCTGTGGAAGCGATGTCTCTGTTTCTCTCCTCTTCTCTCCGTCTTCACTCGTCTCTCACTTCCTGCCCTCTTCTGTCTTGTTTTTTGTTCCATTTTGCCGCTGATTATGTTTCTGTCAGCCCATCTCTCCCATTTTCTCTGTCTATTGTCTCTCACTCTCCCAACTTTTCCAACTTCATTTAAATTCTGTTCCACCTCCTTCTCTCTCTCTCTCCCTCTCCCCATCTCTCCACAGGTGGTGAGGCCAGAAAAAAACAACAGAAAGAAATAAAAGAAAGGGAATGGTCCCCCTTTTCTGCTCCTCATCTCTTTCCATGAACGCTGTGAGGGTAAGGCTTGTCAGCCAATTAATGTAGCTCTTCATGGCTATGAGGAGCCTCTCCATTATAAACAAAGCCTATTCATGAGCTAGGAGATAACCCGCGTGCCTTCATTTGTATCAGGGGGAGAGTAATTGCACCCAATGCAACTAATCTATCTCTGCAGCCTCTGATTCATCCTCTACGTGGCAATCTGTTTAAGGAGGCATCCCCTGTTTTTGGCATTCTGTAATGTCAATGGAACATTATGAAGGGAGAAAATATCTAATTCCATGAGTGCAAATGTGTGTTAGAGGTCTGTGCTCTAATCATGGCTTACAACAACCGCTTTGTGTTTGTGAACTGTGTGGACAGAGATTCATGCATGGATGTGGTTAGATGTCGTGTAAATATTTACTATTTCACTCAAACATAATTTAACATGTCAGCGATTGAACATATTCATTCATTTTTCTCTGATGTCACACTCAGCTATTGTATTGTGTAACACTGCCAAACGGTAATGTTAGCTAGGAAGTGGTTGCTACTGTCTAACGATGGCTCGTTGGTTATTTTACCTTGAAAAATGGCCAAATGTCCCTCCAGATTTTCACTGTTCATTGTCATTTCAGTTGCTGGTCAATCGGGAAGCGGTGAAATGATAAAGATTTGTTTAATTTAAGTCCCTACGTTTATACCACTTGTAACCTGGAGCACATCAGTGCGACATTATCGCGTTGACTACAGCATTTGAGCCTCCCACCCCGAGCATGATGACAGAGGAAAATGGTCACCGTGTGCAGAAATGTGAGAAAAGTCACAAAAAAAATCAAACTTTTTAAATACTAAGAAGTTCCAAATTGTAATCCAAGCATAGAAGAAAAAACACATTTTAATTGATATATCAGTAACACACAGAAACTGATACGTTGAGAAAAAGGTGTTTTTGTTTTGTTTTATATGTGACTGATTTAATGCAGTCAAACCAATATTCTGAGTTAAAGTGGCAACTGAGAGTTATTGGATCCTTCTGTTTCTAATCTGGAAGTCCAACATCCTCATAACGCCTGACGCCTTCCCCTATAACCTGAAGTGTTTTCGTCATTTGTGTTCTCATATAACAGTGTATTTGCCAAACGTGTGCTCTGATGGGCTTAAATTGAACAATTACTGAGTAAAAATGTTGCAATAAGCAGCATTTTGAAAACACCAAAACCATCAAGTGTAGCTGAATGGTTTTGAATGGCTTTCTATGGAAGAGCAACATTGCCATCTATCAATGAGAAACAGAACTGCAGATACATCACAGACTGGCACGGAGTTGTTGAAATTGGATGATTTACATGCCTACAGATAATCATGAAACACATCAACCTTTTCTGACAGACTGCTTAAACAGTCTTCTAATGTTGCTTCTGCTCAAACCTCTGGTGTCTTGTTTGTATGTTACAATAGCAAAAGAATGCTTACATTTTCAAATCACGTCAAAGGGAGTACATGAGTAAATTGTAGTGAACACCAAGCAGGCTGAAAGTCATGGACAATCACAAAGAAAATCAAGTTTTTTAAGTGGCAAAAAGTTGAGCATCCTTCCCCCATGTCCTGAGTGACATGCTGATGGTCTCCTGACAGGCATTCTTCATGCACATAATGCTGCCAACATGGCTTTTTGATGGGAATGCTCCACTGTCAGCTTGAGATTTATTCGTCAGGCTTGTGCTCAGGTACTGTATTTACATGGGATGCGGTGATGCTACCACACTGCGGAATGATAATCCCGCCTCGCTGCCTATCCCAAACATCCCACCGGTGCCTTGTGAGGATGTGATTTAACTTCTCCTGGTTAAATTAGTGGAGAGGGTAGTTTATTGAGTGGCCTGTCTGTCTGTGTGAGAGATTACAAATGAAGGAGGTGCAGGTGATTAAACATGTGGCTGATGTGGTTGCTGTATTTACTCTGTTTCTGGGATGGCAGCGGTGACACCGGGCTGTATGATGCATGCCCTTTGTGTTTTATTAGCACACATGCAAACATAAAGTGCATCCATTTATGTGCAGAGATACACAGTGAATGCCACAGGAGTGTGTCATTATGATTGAGAGAGATGGCTTCTTTCTTAACCATAATTTCATGCATAATGTCACAGATCTGGATGCTGCGCAGCCCGACTGTTCTGCCCTGAATCCTAATTCCACATTCAGATTGGTTTATTTCTCAGACGCCTCCGCAAATCATGCCCCTAATTAATCGGAATGATGCATCGATTCCAACTTCCTTCTTCCCTTTCCTATGCAATTTTCAAGGGCTTATGGGGAATGCATGAGGAAACAGAAACAAATTCAAAAGAGCAAGGCTCCAGAAAAAGAGCACAGGCTATGGCTATTTCAGTTTACACACTGTGGGCAGCACGCTATCATTTCTGCTGTGCTATAAATCTGCAGAAAATATATATCTTTATCGGAAAGGGTAAAATTCTCCAGGACAAATGCATGTTACATCTCAAACGCTGAAGTTCCAGTTCCAGTGGGCTTTGTTTCTTTTTTCCCAAGCTCGGTCCACTACATTTCTTTTTTTTTTTCTAATCAACTTTGACTGGCCTACCTCTCCTGCTCTCCGTTCCCTCCCTCCATCCTTTGCTCTTCAGCTCTAACAGCCCTTGACAGCTGGAGATGAAATAGAAATTTTGATATCAAACACCTACACAAAGGAGGGCTGACCTTTGATCAGCATGCTGTTTGATGTTGTGACATGAAATTTGCATCATGGGAGCCCAGGCAGCGGACACTACTGCAAAGGGCTAATGCCAGAGCCCTGTCAGGGAGCTGCGAAGGTCAAGGGCCTATTAGGAAGGAACAAGCCCTCTAATCCCACACAAGGGCCCTGCACAGCATTTGATGTTCAATACACAGAAATAGAATAGAAAATTGAGCCCTGGGAACAGAGCGACGATAGTAAGAGTATTCATTAGGTATTAGCCCATGAGTGAACAGGGAAGGAAGGGCATTATGGAATTATTATTAGATATGACATTGTGTTTAGAGCAAGACATTCATAGCCTCTGCTGGTCAAACAAGAAGATACTGTAACAGGCGCTGTAAGAAAAATGTGGTCATTGGACACCCCAATTTGTTAAACTATCCATAAAGCATTTCATAACTGCTAAGCAGCTCCTCGCCAGAAATAAATTTGACATCCTCTCTCAGGATTGTGGTGGCGTGGGCCACTTTAGAACATATGGTGCACTCCATCTGAATGTTGTCTATTGATCTGTGGACAGGTGGATCAGTGGAGCCTCTGAAGCCGTTTAATTATTCAAGCTGGCACGTCATTTTTCATGCTCGGTGCTGTTTCAGAAGACCAAAAATAAACCTGTCGTTCCAACTGCCCATCTTTCAGCTGGCCCATCAGCTTGCAGCCTCATTACCTGCACAGCACAGGTGAAGTGGGGGAGGGAGGGACGGAAAGGAAAAGGGAGGATCGAGGGGAGGAGAGAGGCAAACACACACATTTACACATACTTTCCTTTTACACATTGAACAGATCGGCAGCACTGTGTCAGCTGATCATCTGGTCTCGTGTCAGGCAAAACCATCACATTTCTTCTGTACTGAAAGCCATATTTTGTCCCATTTTACAAAGTGTGGTCATCATACATTGCAAAGTATTTTGTAGTACAAAGAAGACAGTGTTTTGTTACATATCTGTCAGATCACGCATGTATTAGACCCAAATGGCTTAAAACCATCCTCAAAAAATGTTATGATAACTTCAATAACCTATATCTAGGTAGTAATCAATTTTCCTCATGTCATGTGTCTACAGTGGCCCAGAAGGGACAAACCAAATAAAGAGCCCTTTTCATATTTTTTGTGAGTTTCACGGCCACCGTAGCTTCTCCTACATGCTTGGAAGGGGAGAGTGAGCGGAGGGGATTCAGTTGGTTGTGATCTGCAACGTCACCACTAGAGGCTGTCAAATCTTACACGCTGGTCCTTTAAAGATGTTCTTAAATTCACAGTTCATAACAATGTGCTCCTGAAGATACTGTACTCATCAATTACACCAGGCATGTCTTTTTTTGCACGCACTGCTTAATGATTTAATCATATACATTACTGTTACAGCCATGGTCAGCCTACACTGAGGCAATCACTGTTATTACAGCATGACTGATGACTGAGCTGGACTGGCACCGCAAATACTTCCTAACCTTTGGCATTTTCTTGCTCGAATAATGACAGTTCTTCCCTCAGTGAAAGTCAGCAGTGATTCCAGATATCCACTCCAGATGAATCTAATCAGGTCAGAGTTCAAGAACCTTTGTCACTTTGAGACATTCCTTATGCATCTCAGTAATCTCCCAGGAGTGATGATATGGTTCACTGTACTGCGTTACCTCACTCACCATATTTCCTGACAGTAGTATGAGGTAAGGCTTTTCAGGTCAGACATTTATAAGACTCAGGAGTTTGCTGGCCTGATCAATAATTTTGTTCTCTGTAATTATCTCACCATTGCACTCATTAATTACACTTTCAAGGCTCATTTCCAGTGTTGGCCGCAGATGCCCATTCTGTGGGAGCATCCAGAGAGGTGAGGGTGAGAGGGGGGCGGCGCAGGAGAGAGGGAGGCCTAATTAATACTCTGCCTCTCTGTCTAAGGTTGGCTGCCACTCGCAGGGGGTAAAATGCAAGCGCTCTGTCACCTGAGACTTCACAAGTAGGAGACAAAAGAGGTCTTTGGCGGCCAAATCGATAAGTTCCTCTGATGAGCCAGATTTAGAGAGTGCTGCTTCTGCTTTAAAGTAATCCACTAACGTCCCGGTGTAAGACTTTTCCAAAGAACTTCCTGTGTAGCCTTTTTCTGACAGAAGGATACATAACTTGTGGATCAATGCTTACTGTGCAGATGCACCATAGTTACAGTTAAACATTGGGGCACATTACAGATTGGTAACCTCAACCACCCTGATGGTTTCACTGACAGTATCCATCAGAAGTAAATTACAACATTTTTTTTTTTCTTCATGGTGCCCAGAGGATGAATAATGACTTTCCCTTCAGTCCCAACTGTACTTTGTGTCTAGTGCTAACTTAGCAAATGTTAGCATACTCACAAAAAACATTATCCTGTACCTGCTAAACACCAGCATTTGGCTCAAAGCACTGCTACGTCTAAGTAGCTTATGACATGACTGCCGACTGTTATAATAATAAATGAGTAGATTACAAAGATGAATTTCAAAAAGATATCTATGATCTACATCTATGTCTGCAGTGTCTATGACTACATGTACAATGTCGACTCTTGGAACAAAGAGAAGCAAAGAGAGTCAATCTGCCCGTGTTCTCTTATTTGCCTTCGACAGAATTCCATCCTGTCTGCTCATTTTCCTACTTTCCCATCCTCTAGAAGCAGAGAATAAAACACTGCCAATCCTTCTTCTTCAGAGGGGGGAAATGATGGAATGAGTTTGGCTGATAGCAAATCCGGAGTGATGTGTGACGTTGCTAAATGTGATCACTACCTTGCCAACCTCTCCATCTGTCCAGGAGGCGGGGTTGCCAGATTGGCTGAATAATTTCACTACGCTCAAACAGCTGTCAGCTCCCATCTTCGGCATGTTCCCATGACAACACCTGGATACACTGGATAGAGAAGGGAAGAAGCTGACATCATCACAAGATTGGAAAAATCAGGTTACAGTGCTTATGTAGAGATGCTTTTTGATTGGTGATTTAATGTGAGAGAATAGTAACTGTGTGTGACCCCTTTCCCTCGATGACACCGTTCGCCTCTGTAGAGTGCACAGAGGCACTATGGGATATATGTTGCATACCGCTTAGATAGTAGTGTCAGCCCAAAAATGCTATTTCTTCACTGACACCGCTCTGACTCACTTGTCTCATGCTAATTGCTGTGTCATTATGGTTCGGGTTTAGGTTTAGATCCACCAGAGGGCAGACCGAGGTTATTATTAGCTACATATTCAGCACCTATGGTCCCCCTCTGAACAACCTGAGATAAGTATGGACTGGTCAGAGATCAGCTGAAAACACACTGAGAGGTCTGGCGCACTGATGCCATCTGCTGTCTGTTGCCCCAAAAGCGCTCTTTAGTTTCAAATCATTGTTGGATATTTATTCACATTTAAAAACAGTGTGTATTAATATGAAAGTGTTGCTTTAAGTTTATCTGTAAGGTGTTTCGGGTATCCAAGCAGCTTTTCATTAGTTTTAGTTACATATGATGCAGATGGAACAAGTGTTAAAGTCCTATTTGGCAGTACGGCAAATGGCATTCATATGGATGCCTTCTGAAAACCATATCATTGTTTGGCAGCAGAGAGGGCAAGTGCAAGAGAGGCTATTAAACTCCTAAAATATAAATGGTTTGGTATGTGGACGGAGGGAGGGGCAAAGAAGAAAACAGAGGGAAGAGGAGGAGGGTTAGGAGAGGAGAACCAGCTGGGGTTGTACCTCAACTCAGGATACAGCTGCAAGCACAGTGGATGTATGGAGGCCTAAGCCAGGCCAGGCCTGAACATGGAGGAGTTTCACGCCTCAGCTGCAAAGAAGTCAACTGGGAAACAGGGGGCTAATAAAGAGACTGGGAGCAGATGATTTTCTGCTTTTGCTGAGCTTTTTCCCAACAAGTCTGCTTTAAAGGTGTTGAAGGTGTTGTGCTGCGCTGTATGAATCTGTGCATACGTCTGGGTGTATTCTATATGTGCTTGCCTGTCTATGACTGCTCGCATATTTTTCTTTTTTCAAACACCATATGGTATAAGACAAGGGCCCGATTGTGACCATGACAACAGAAACCAGATGGCTCGCTGTCTTCCAGCCGCACAGCACAAACAGGTATGACTCTTCCAACCTGAGAGGCCCAATAAAAGCAGACAACCTTTGGCAAACACTGCTAGTTGTGGCTGTTTTGAGATTATCCGAGGAAATTCATGTCATATTAAATAGATTTTACGTTGCACAAGTGATTATTATTCTGTCTGATTTTGCAGACGTTCTGGCTCAGTTCAGACAGAGACTGTGCTGTCTTCCTCCACAAGGGGGCAAACTCTCTCCAATATTTGCATGTAAGTCCGAGAAGAGTTGCTGTCACTGGAGTTATGAACACAGCACCACACAGTTGCTCAAACAACAGAGCTGTCTTGCAGTATGACAAAATGCGCATGAATGCATGGCTCAAGCGTTCATGTTTGAGCCCTGGCCTGCAGATGAATTTGTTGTTCAAACAAGGCTTTTAAGCCGAGTGACTCTTTTTTGCATGCCTTTTCTTTTACCTCGGAAATTAATTTCCCACCCTGATATACAAACTTGGCCGTTTCATCCCCTTTTCAGTGATTTTTTTTTTCTTGCTTGAGGCAGGAAACGAACACAGGAGGTTTTGTGCTACGCTGTGGTGGGGGTTGAGACCCCCCCCGCCATCCCTCCTAGCAACTCAACTTGATGTTGGGAGATGAGACGGGAAACAGGTGTCACCCATGACCTTCAGTGCTCAAACACTACAGGCCTCACCATCAGGGGTGCTCCAAGGGGGGGGGCTGGTCTCCTCGCAGGCTACTTTACCGCTTCTCTTCTCATCGTTTTCCCTCTCACTGACAAATATTAGGTAACCCCACACTCCCACGTTTGTCATCAAAGCTTATTTCCATCACAGCCGATGAGCGTTCAGGATTGTGTGTTTAACATCAATACTGCACTACCCGGTTACGCTGCGTTTTTCTAGTGTTCACCCCGATCTCACCTCAACTCAGAAGGATGACCCTTCAGACAAAGAAGGGAACACAAAGTAATAACCTCTAAATCCCAACGACTGGCTTATGTGAAGCCGGAGACGATTGGGAAGTCTGCTGTGGAGAAGGATAGATGTGGGAGCCGGCGGTGTCTGTGTCCTCAGCGTGTCTGTCAGCGCTGCTCCTATCGCCCACTCTGTTTTCCTCATAAGAAAAAGATTAATTCTGCAGATTATCAAGCTTCAATAAAGTACTTACTGTTAACCAGTACTAGGGAGAAGTTGATGCCTTGTGCAGACGTGCATAATGGGCGGTCAGACAGAGGTGAGGGGCACAGCAGAGACCTTTTAATCAGTCTGAAAGTGTGCTTCACTACACCTGCAAACAGCACAACACATGGTTTCTTAAAATTAGGAGGGAGAGAGGCAAAAGGACTTAAAGCACTGAGCCATAAAGCAAATGACTGACTATGAAACCAAAGAAGGAATGTATCCAAATGTCAAGTTCAGCAGTTTGTTAGCTGCAAGTGGCACCATGGGGGGTTAGAATCATGCAATTTATGTTTTGCTAAGTCGTGTTGACTTCTGAAGAAAATGATGGGGGGGGGGGGGGGGGGCATTTTTGCCCTGATTTGATAGTGACTGGAGGAAACACGATAGTGACAGTGAGGAGTCTCCACATGCCCTCATGCCAAAAAAGCAAGTCACATAACATTATCCGAGATGATCCTCCATAAGTCACCCAGTTATTCTTTGACACATAAACAAACCCTCTTTAAAAAGGCATTTTCCTCTTGACTCCACTTTCATTCAGCCTCTATTTCACGTGAACAGCTGTATGTCATAGCTTTATGGCTATTAACTCACCACAGACATGACCATAGAAATCCCTAACCATTTGTCTATAGAAGGGCGCCTGTTTATGGACTAATGGTTATCCTGGTTGTGTGTCTATGGCATGAGCCTGACAGCCAACTGTTTGACACTGAGGCCACAGAGACAGATGGCAACCAAATGCCTTTTATTGCCTGCCTTTACCACTTGTGTGTCCCGATCACATCAGTCATGAACACTGCAGGGACTACATGACATGAAGCTCTCTCTCTCCCTCTCTCTCTCTCTCTCTCTCTCTCTCTCTCTCTCTCTCTCTCTCTCCCCAGGCCGTCAGCCTATCAGATCAAAATGAATGCTGTGATACAATCAGTGATTTATGGTTTTCATATTTAAACCTGCTGCATTCTGTATGCACGTCTGTGTGCAACGTTTCTCCTCTATGTGAGTTTGTGTGCACTTGTGCTGTGTGTGTGTGCACACAGTAAATGTTTTGTGTGTTTGTGCTTTAGAGTGTCATATTGCTACGTTATGTGCTGACACAGCGCCTAGAGCTACAGGTCGCACCTGGTGTGTGAGAGCAGCTCACCAGCTGCTGATGCTTGAGTGTCAGATGCACACACATGCATACGCACGCGTGCACACACACACACATTCATAGCACATGCACACAGCTGTATATTTGTCCATTCCATTCCATACACATGTGTGCATGTATACATACGCCCTTGCATTGGCATATGCTCCTTCGTGTCACGCACAGGCTACAATGCATGAATACATATTTCTACTCTCACAAGTGCAACAAAGAACGACTCACACTGCAGTGAGATACTGAGTGCAGTTCCTCCTGGGACACAATGAACCTGGATGTGCTCTCCAGCAGGCTGTTCTGCTGGATGTCCTAAAGCACATTCAGTGCATTATTTAAAGTCCTCTATATATTCTTTAGTGAATGTGTTATATGGGGAAAATTGTGAGTTATGTCAACACATGCAAGACATATATACTGTACATTAGTACAGGACAGGCCAATACTTAGCTATCATGTGCCTATACACGGATATTGAATGTCTTACTCACCCTAGCACCAGTACTTGAAAAAATCCTAACCTTAAAATAAATTGATCAACACTCTTATACAGTCTGTGTCCATCCAATATAAAGCTGTGAACAGTGGTGGGAAGGAACTAAGTACATAAAACAAATATAAAATTAAAATATTCAAGTACTGCACTTAAGTACAAATTCAAGGTACTTGTACTTTGCTTAAGTATTTCCATTTTAAGCAACTTTATACTTAAACTAGCTTAGTTACTATACTTAGTTACTAGCTATTTTTAAGATTACAGTTATTCATACCCTTCCTGCTCAGTGAAAACCACGTGTGTCCAAATGTGTTTATTTTGAATGTCAGTGTTTGTGATAAAATGAAATGAAGGATTAAGTGTTCCTTTATGGGCTGAGAAAATTCTCCTACCTCATAAGGTAAATAAACTTTAGAAACCCTCTTGGATTAACTGGAATATGCATTGTCATAAAGCTGAAAACAGCCTGTTTTTCTGAGCTCATGAAGAGTTTAGAGAGACGTGGCCGTCGCAGCACAGTGATCTTGTTGAATATGCATTGCACTCAATATGCACTTAAAATGAGCTCAACCTCAGACATCTGCAGCAGTAAAATACAACATACGCATACTGCAGCAATAATATTAATCCAGAAACAGCAGATATAATAGTAAAACACTGACAGGGACCATTTTTCTGCACAATTAGTACTAATTTGATAATACTTTTACTTAAGTATTGTTCTGAATGCAGGACTTTTACTTGTACTGGAGTATTTTCACAGCATGGTGTTATTGCTTTTACTAACTTAAGTAAAGGATCTGAATACTTCTTCCACCACTGGCTGTGAGCCTGCAGCCAGTTAGCTTAGCTTAGCATAAAGACAGTGAGAAACACTGCTCCTTTGGTGTTTGATGCACTATGTGGACTCAAAGAGAACGAATCTGTTCATTGCTGATCTGTAGAGTTGTTCAGGGTGTTTGGCAAACGATTTATAGGCCCAGTGTGGAATTATTTCATTCCCTGACTCAGTAAACAGTCGGTAGGTACACTTTAACAATGTCTTTGACAATGTGAATTATCCACAGCTCGGCCTTTGTAATTCTTAACTTGGACATGTTCCTCTGGCTGTTTACTTTGTCCCGGCCAAGAACCAAGCCACAAGTGTTGAGGTTTGTACCGTGTGCACAGCTTTCCGCTGATAGCACGTTAAGGGAATTCTCACATTGTCCTGACCGCTTCAAACAAGACACGTAAGATCAAAGACTGTCTAGACTCATAACTGCCAGAGTGCTGCGCTGTCAGAGTGAAGCATGGAGTCGGCTGACATTTTGTTGAGATAAAACAGGCATGTCGTGATCCTGAATCAAACAGCAATTTGCCAAAAGTGTGTGGCTGAAGTTGGAGATAAGGAATCAAAGTTGAGCTGGCACCAGTAGAGCCACCGCTGGGGCTTGAAAGGTGACGCTAGCAGAGCTACTATCACTTTCTTCCAATACAGACTAATCTAATCAGCTGTATTACAGTAAAGACAGACTGGAGGTGAAACTGCATAGACGCCAGAAGCCCAACGCTCCAGAGATTAAACTCATGTCAGACGAGACTGGAGACTATGAGACTGAATATGTCTTTGAGTTTTATTTATTTTGCGTATCAACTTTATGACATTGCTTACACAGCCTTGTTTTTAACTCAAACGCAGCCTCTTTTCTAACATCTGGTGATTCACAGCATAAAAAGCTGAAACAGCAGGCCTGTTTTTCTCCATAGGAATTTCCTCCATGCTCAGTTCTTGTTGACACATATTTGTTTGTGGTGGGGCAGGGAGGAGAGAAGAGGGCGAGGTGAGAGGCAAGGAAACCATCATACCCCCTTCCGAGATGGACAAGCCCCTATTATCCCCTCGACCACCCCCCTTCTCCGTCTCTGAGTGGGGGCTCATAATTGGACCTTTGTGCTGTGTGTGAATTCTTCGCCTGCACACACTTTCCCAGACTGTGTCCGGCCACCAAACAGATGGGGTCTGTATGCAGAGGACACGCTCACGCACTGCCCACAAACATACACACACATACACACAGCGCGTCGGTCCACGGGACACGTCACACAGCCATGCCAGACCCTTCTCATGCCCCATTAATTTAAAAAAAGCAGCACAATAATAAGAGAAGGAGTTTGAGCGGCCCTCGGCCCCTGCAAGGAGGCCTTGCACCCCTGAATCTGTGGGTCTGAGACACACAGAACATTCAATAATGTTTTTGTAACTGGGACGTTTGAAGTCATTGAGGGAGAATGCATCATTTTTAGGGAAAGAGGAGTGAGGGGGGAGGCAATGGCCAAAGGTCTATTGTTTGGCCTTTCCTTGGCTTTGTTCACAGCGTTGAACATTGTGGAAAGTAGCATGGCTTGGAAGAAAGCAACATATTGCCAAGGCAACCAGAGCCTGTAATTGTCTGTTAGTACTTTAGAGTGTGCAGCTGCACCGGCTCTTCTCCGACAGAGCCCGGTTTTTGGCCATTGGTGAATGGCGATAATGGCAAGGAGAGGGAGTTTGGGGCAGGGGATGGGTTGTGTGCATGTGTGAGTGTGCGTGTGTGTGTTCATGGGGGCCTCCCACTTTTTCTGTCTTGTAGAAGCATCAAGTTTTTCTTTCCTTTTTTGTCCTTTTCTTTCCCTGCACGTACTCTCTCATTTCTTCAGTTTGTTTCTGCTACTCAATCACATTCCCACCTCGGCCCTGACTTTGTCACAAGCTCTGTCACATGCCCTCTTTACTCTTTTCACTCATTCTGTCATTCACTCCCCTTGTGTTTCTCTCACTTCTCCTCTCTCTCTCTCTCTCTCTCTCTCTCTCCCTCTCTCTCTCTCGCTGTCAGGTACCTCTGCATGGGATGAGATAACCATGCGCTGTACAGCCAATTTGCTCCATAAGTCAGCCACTTGTTAGGCTGTCGGATCTGCTTCGTTTGGACACTCCTATCCGTCAGCAAACAAGTTCTACGATCCATATCTCTTGAGTCACGCTGAGCCCATCTCCTAACAGCAGACTGGCAGGAAAAACACTACCTTTTCATGGTGAATGCCTGTATTGTGATGGTTTGAGACAAGAGAATATGATTTGTGTCCCAAGACAGATATCAGATGGCGGTGGATTGTTGATTCAAATAAAAGAGACAGATTATAGAGCAGAGCAGATAAAAGGGTGTTTGTAGCCATGAGTGTGTTTAAATGCACATCTCCACAGGTGTCTGTGTTAACCTGTCTGTCCGTCTCCTTAAAGCATTAATGTCTTACGTCAAATAGGAAACTTCCAGCTTCCAGCGCCTGGCAAAGAGTACGCCTCCGTCCCGCCATTTAAGAGCAGGACAAATTGGCGCAGGGTACTTTCACAATTCAAAGCAAACAACATGATGGATTCTGGCAGGGATTTCCTCCAAATCAATAGTCATGCTTTTCAAATGGAATGTAGCTGGAACATCTGCTGCCCGAGGTCTGACCAACAGGTGCTGCAGAGCGGCACAGTGTCGTGAGAACACGGAGCCCACTGGGAACGGGGCAAGACCAGGTGCTCCAGAGCCATGTTCATCTGCGGGGAATCCACTTTATTAAAGCAAGCATAACTGCAAACTTGATCCAGGACAGAGCAGGGTTTAACACAGGGCTAGCTCGCCCACGCAGGCTAACATTGCCTCATGGGTCTCTGCACAGATAGGAGACGAGTTACTCACCGAGTTTCTTCTAACTCCTTCATATCCCTGTCTGTCACAACAACCGCTGTTGATGCAAAGCAAGCAAAAAGATATCTAATTTCCAGTTTTTGTGGGCAGTGTGGAACATGCAGAGGAAAAATACGGAAATATTTGCAGCAAAATAGGTTTGTCTGGCTGCATAGTCTGCATGCAAGGGGGAAATTTACAGAGGGAAAACTATTCAGGGGGAAAAATAACTGAAACGACACTTCACCCAGAAATGTTTGTTTTTCCCATTTTGGCGGTATTGACATAGCTGTTCCTTCGTTCCGGCCTGTCCTGTCCTTTCACAAACACACCCAGGTGCATGTTGGGAGTGCTGCAGCCAGCCAACCTTGTCGCTGCAAGCCTTCACCACGGCAACAAGCCCAGTGGAATTGATGATTTTCAACACTTCACCCTGAGGGAGCGTGAAGATTGCTGACGACGGGGACTGCAAGGTGTGTCTATATCAAAGAAAAGACCTTTACACACAAAATAAGATTCAAACTGGTTTATTATTGAATTTTCTTCAATCTGGCAGAATGCTCAGCAAACGTGTGATTTTCACACAACCTTGTCAATTGCATGTTCCTCCAGTACTCAGTATTGAGACACGGCGAGCAAATTGTTTTGTTAATTTGGGTTTTGGTGCCAGAAATGTGGTGTGATATTTCACCGAGAGGGGAGAACTGTAAAGTCCAGCTGTTGGGTTTGACAGCTTTAGGGCACAGCTGGTCTCAGTCTGTTCGTGTGTGTGTGTGTGTGTGTGTGTGTGTGTGTGTGTGTGTGTGTGTGTGTGTGTGTGTGTGTCGGGAGGGTGGGGGAATGCGGTTGTGGGTGGCTGATATGCACGTACAAGTGTGCATTACTTATCCAGTGGCTTACATCCGTTAAGTTAATATACTTTTATCGTGCTAATAGCTAATATAATGAGGTATGAGGTTCATCAGTTAATTATGCCTCTGAAATCACATGATGCAGTGATGAGGAATGAAATAATAGTGAGATGGAGATATAAAATCACTGCATGAAGTTCGTCACTATTTAGACACCTCTAACATAGACTAGTGCTTGCACAGCATATAACATGTAATCATGAATATTTACCCAGTAAGATTTTAAAGATTGATTCAGTCCTTTCTAATCATGCTTCATCAACTCTTCCTCCCCTTGTTGCAACCAGTGGATGACTAGAGGGAAGGAGGAAGGACGAGTGAGGTAAGGGGTCCCGTCCCCTGGGTGTGGTAGGGAGTCAGATGAGCCTTGGCTGTAACCCACAGGGATCAAAGGCAGCACAGCCAGACCCAAACAACATCCTCTCCTCTCCTCACGTCTCCTCTTCTCTCCTCTCCTCTCGCCCATTGTTCTCGCCTCTCTTTCTTATCTGATCGGGCATCCACTCACTCCTATTTGCAATTCTAATGAAAATCAGACACCTGCCCTGCCAACCTTCGCCCCTCTCTGCAGATTCCTGCCACAACAACAAGGAGAAAAAGACAGAGAAGAAAAGAGGCAGAGAGAAAAGCAAGTGAGGCAAAAAGATTGGGAGAGAGCCCCTATCAGAAGAGGGATATTGTGTTACTGTTAGACTGGATTGTCAGATGGCCCAGTGAGGGGAGAAAAAATGGTCTCTTTCATTCTGGGTTGCTAGGACAGAGGTCTTCTCACACACTGAAAGAATCACAATATGATGTTGGCTGTCGGGCTGGCTGGGGGACATAATCACTCCCATGGGAGGTCTAACGTCGGGGCGATCCTGGCCTGTCATCCCCTTCCATGTTGGGAGAAGAGGTGGGAGCTTCAAAGGTGGTGATGTTATGAAGTCCATGAGGATTGTAAAGCCATCAACACTGATATGCATCGATAAACCTTTAGACATTGCCTCCAGAGTGTCATTTCAATTGTGTGCCCCTAAAGCTTCATTTATGAGCTGGAATCAGACAGGGTGAAAGCACACCATATGATGTTACAGAACGTGTAACACCGGTTAAAGACAGCGCTCACTCCGAACAAGAGTTTACTGTGTACTCTCCCTGCTACCTTACTCAATCTATCACCGCACACAATCAGCAACTCTCCCTGGCCCTCACTTGCTGATAGCCAGAGGTTGAGAGTATCAGCAGCCCTAAATGGGGCCTTTAACAGCCAGCAGACCAAAGAGAGGAAAAGAAGCAGGTGGGGAAGGAGGGAGGTCAGCATGATGCTATCAGTCCATTACAGACCCCCGAGGACAAAAGCAGCTTCTCTCCCTTTCAGTCTGGCCTAGTTGTGGTCAATGAATGGCCATGTCGCTCTACATATGGGTACCTAGACGAAAGAGGCCTTGATACAGGTGTCAAGAGGTGCCATTCATTCAGACTGTTCTGTGTGCTTGTTTTAGGTTACTTTCTACGGAGGAACAAAGCAAGAGAGGCCCCAAACGGCCTTCTTCTACCATGGTCACGAAAAAGAAGCAGTAGACCTCACCACATGATGATATATTGGAATTTAGAGATTGTTTAGATTTAGACCCTGATAGCTTCATGTTGCCATAGGAAAGCATGTGTAATGGTCATAAAAAGTGTTAAAACATTCAGATTGATTTCAGGTTTGACTAGAACCAGCCCCTTAGTTTGATCTCCATCCAGTAATCCCAGTGCTACTTTGCTGGGACAGGGAGAAATGTTTTTTTGTGGGGGTCCTAGGGGACAGCTAAGAAAAAACAACACACACCTGTTTCCCCTTTTTAATGCCTTCCACACCCCCTCCCCTTGGAGCAGCCACTGAGGGACGGAGAGTGGATTGTACCGGTGCTTAATCCAGACGGGCGAGGACAGTGGTATTGTCACCCATTTAGAGGGTGCTGGGGACACGTGGCTCACCCTTTAGCACGCTTGAGGGGATATGGGTGAAGGCAGGCTGCGGGCCACAGTGGCAGGTGCTGTGACGGATGTCCCGTGGAGTGCCAAAGCAAACACAGGGAGGTGAGGTGGGGTCAGGGTGGGGCAGTCAGAAGGGTAAAGCCGGTATGGGGAGATTAGTGTGCCATGGCCCTGCCCTTTAGAGAGAGGAGTAGGGGAGGGGGAGGAGTGGCTTGTGAAAAGAGAGGTGTCAGGACACAGGGTCACATTCTGCTGCATCATGCCTGTCTGATTATAAGCAAAGTGCCGAATGAATGACCTCAGAACAGAGTAGAGTATGAAATAATGCAGCACCGAAAATGGAAAACGTCCGAGTCAGCTTTAATTCCTCGGCCAAACAAAGAGGCAGTGTTTGCGCTGCAATCGACTCTTCATCTACTTGTAAGACAACTTTGAAGTCCAGCTCCAACTTGCAGCAGCAGCAGTGGGAGGAAGCATGAATCCGGTTGAGTTTCACATGCCTCATGTCCTCTAATGGCCCACCCAATCACCAGGACATGAGCATTACACAGAACATGTGCACAGGAAGCCTAGAGGTATTGCTGTTACACAACAGAAACTGGATACGCCTTGTTCGCTAACCTTGGGTCCCTGTCCTGCCCTCGGCCCCCCTCGCACCATTATAAGGGCGATGAAAGAAAGGCACAGAGAATGTGTGAGCTTCAACCTATTGTGGAGCGAACACTTTTGGCCAGCTCCTTTCGCTGTAAGGACATATCTGTGGATGAAAGGTTGCGTGGATGTTGTGGAGAGTTTGCATTGCTAGCCAAAGGTCCTAGAAACATCTGGAAAAGTCTTTATGTTGCCATGACAATGTCATGCAGGGGGATAGGGCGATGAGTTAGGGATGTCTGGGAGAGGTGCAAGAACACTAGAGAAGCCAGAGGTTAGCATGTAGGCTGCAATTTTCATCAGGCAGATCTAAGGATCGTATAGCTTCCGTCTGGGTGATGATCTGGGCTTTTAAGAGTCGGCCTGTCTGTCCAAAGCTGGACATTGAACTAAAAATGGATGGAGGAAATACCTGATTGCAATGGTGCCGATACAATTTGTTCTTTGCTGTTTGCCAGGGCAGTCATCACAGGGGGAAACAGGAATGAGAGTAGCAGGTGGCAATATAACTTCCTGCTGCCTTGACCTGACCATGGAACTAAGGGAGCCTCCTTGCCCAGTAAAATGTTTTGTTTTTGTATTTTTTTTCAGCTGTTTTGGCCTTTCATCTTTTCCTTTTCTAGGGTAGTCTGGCTCACTTGCCATTCTACATGAGCATTGCCAGAGTATGCTTGAAACAAACCACCATCGACCAAAAGTGTTCACAGCTGTTCCAGACAGCCACACTCGAAGGTCTGCAAGTCTCACAGAGAGAGGTTTCAGGCAGTGTTTGACTATCACTGCAGTTACAGCGTACTGATGCCTTTACTCCATGTCGTATAATTTTTCATTATGTATCCACGGCGTGCTGTTCTAAAACCACGATGTCTAGTCAACCAAGCAGTGCATGAGCGGTAAACATGAGCTGAGGAATGTCTGATAGAAGTTCAGAGGTCAGAGCGAAGCATGCCTTGGCAGGGACAGAGGGACATAGCCACCTGGTCATCTGGGTTAATTATAAATGTTGCAGGCCGCAAGGGGGGAAGATGAGCTGGACAGCTGTCTCTCCAGACACACATATAAACACACACACACACACACTCAGGATCACAGCCCATATGCACGGTCCGCTCCACTGAGCACCAGATCCCAGGGGCCCGTCGTGGCTGAAAAGCCCTCCACCGCAGCCAGGTGGAACTGGGGAAAAGTTCACCATCACAGCCGCCAAACTCTTTTTCACTCTCTCTCTCTGTCGTCTCTGTTTCTCTGTTCGAGCCTCCCACGGAAATACAAGATGAAGTATGTTCTTTGGATTCGTCTACTGTAATTCTCTCGTATTCTCATGACTATTCTGAAAGGAAATAGGCCTTTGAGGGCATTTGGAAGAGAGAAATGTCTGATTTATCAAGAGTTAGATGTTGTTGATCAGATGAAGAAATGAGTGGAGATCAGTGCTCGAGGGGGGAAATTCTTATTATTCATACCTTATGAAGTTGGAAAATTCAATCTTTTGTCTCCAGGATAATTTCATCCAGTGTATGGAGAATTCTTTCAGTAATGTATTTGAGGGGAGAGCTGTACCCTCCTGTCAGCCACAAATAAACAAACACTGAAGATGTTCATAATGCAGCTTCTCGCATTCAAATAGCAATTTGTCACATCCTTCCCTTAGCTGTGCCCATGGGGCTCTGTGCTAATAGGTTGCGCTCGGTTTAATTGTGAAATAAGTGTTTCTCCATGCACAGGCAGAAATCTGAAACCCCACAGGTGCGACACACACCAGCACACACACACACACAGTTTGGTGGTGACGTGGTGACGAACTGCACAGCAACAGAAAGAGGATGCAGAGGTACTGACACCGAGGAGGGCAGAGGAAGAGAGAAAAGAAGACCGGAGAATATGAGTAATGATAAAGGTGACAGGGAGAGAACTTGACAGATAGGGATACGTGATAAAGAGACACCAAGAGAGTGAGAAATATGGAACTGATACCAGCTGTATGTCTTCCTCACAGGTTATGAAACTGAACGTTCATCAGATTATGAATATCACATTCAGCATCTGTGTTTTTACTTCATAATATTTCACTGGCTGAGGGTTGATGGAGGTAAAATGATAAGGCTGATTTTTTAATTTATTTTTTTGCTGATCTTGTACACAAAGCAAAATGCACTGCTCGAGACATCAGATACACAGCCACTGAAAAATTATACTGTGGTCCCAGCTGATA
Source organism: Chaetodon auriga (assembly GCF_051107435.1). Taxonomy (NCBI): domain Eukaryota; kingdom Metazoa; phylum Chordata; class Actinopteri; order Chaetodontiformes; family Chaetodontidae; genus Chaetodon; species Chaetodon auriga. Next base: position 6,259,330 of record NC_135075.1, on the reverse strand, counting down.
GCAAGTTACATGAAATATGTCTTGGTTTCCTGTGCCAGATACAAGAGATCTAGAAAGCAGACAGTTTAGCTTTTGGAGGCATTGTCCAAAAAAGCGCTGACAGCAGAGAAACAGTCCCCCCAATGAAAGAGCTTTACTGTATACAAGTGTCCAGTCACTGGAAAAGCCATTGCAGTAAAGTGGAGGAGTGATCCTGGCAGGGCCTGTCTTTTCACTTAGGAAACCCATAAGAATCCAAGCCCCGAGCAGAACGCCTCCCCTGACGCCCATAGCTGAGATAGCAAAGACGGCACTGGGCCCACTGTGTTTGAAATAAACACAAAACCTGCGTCCACTGGGCACAATAAGAATCATGCTGGCTTAATCACTCTCATGGCAACAAGGGAATGCTTTCTTTACGTTGCAAACAAGTATGCGTGTGTGTGTGTGTGTGTGTGTGTGTGTGTGTGTGTGTGTGTGTGTGTGTATGACTGCTATTTGTGCTTTAAAAAAAAAAAACATTTGAGGTTTCATGCAAGTCAAAGCGCACATTTGAAGGATGCATGAGAGCTTCCTCACTCAAGGACACATTACATTAATACAATACCCTTCCTCCAACCTTCTCCTAGCATGAATGTCTAACCATAAAAAGGAAAAAAAAAAAAAAAAAAAACAGCATTCACTTCCACCATTTTTTGATTGTCATACCAATCTGCTTCTTTTGAAGTCCAATCCATAAGGATCAGCACCCTTCACTCTAATGTTGTTTGTCAGGGCCAAGCAGAGGAACATGCTTAGCCTTTAATTTCTAACCGCACAATGACAGCTGAGGAACAATCTGCTGTGTATCAACCACGCCAACCCGCTTCTTCTCACAGGCATCTGCCTTTCAGAAACGACAATGTCACCTGTCACTCATGAGCGCCATTAAAGCAATCAGCCCCCCAGGAGATCTGATTACGTGGGCCTGCGAGCATTTAACTCACTAAGAAAATGAAATGCTCTGGTGTTGTCCCTGCTTATCGTGGTTGAAACCCGCTGTCAGCAGCACACAGAAGTCGGCCAGAAACACAAGGTGGATACGAAGCCTCAGGTAGAGATGTGGTCTGATAGAATGGTCCATGGGTGCATGGATTCATTCTGAAATGTATATGGTTTTGTTAAACTGTACAGGAAGTGCTCAAAAAGGATCAATAAAGTAATTTACCTGATGGTAACATTATTTGTTCTGGCAAAGCTTCTTATTAAGTATTCTTGTTTTTCGTACATTTGCCAATTTTAGTGATGGTAACAAACTTCTGTAAGTGCAGCAAACTGGACTGAAGGGTCTGTCCTGCAGCAATAAAAGCCTCCATTAAAACACAGCACTGTGCTTCTGTCACAACTTGCTCTGGTCTGAGAAGCTGGCCTCAGCCCCCTGTCACCCAGCTACAGCATCCAGGCACAGCCAAACAAAGCAAAAGTGTGGATCAGCTGCAAGTTGAGCCCAGCTGTTGCTGGGGCTGTGGAGACATGGAGCAGGAGAGTAGGGTGGGGTGGCGACTAAATGTCCAGTGCACAGAACAGGGAAGGGGTGGAGGTAAGGTGACGGCGGCAGTGGGAGTGCAGAAAGGGAATACAGGGGATGGAAGGGATCAGGCTGGAGTGTTGGATGAGGGATCGGGTGATGTTTGGCCAAGGCCTGAGGAAGTATCATATGCGACACCTTCATGCGAGAAGGTTACTCCGGGCTGAGGCAGCCTCCTGGACCACAGGCCTCAGGAAAAGCTGACGGATACACATACACAAGTCCACATGGACACATAGTCCCACATGTGTACACACACACACACACACACACACACACACACACACACACACAGATAAATGCTCTCTACTCACACACACACACAAATATCCAAAGATGAAAGCAGGCACTGAATGACATTCTCAGCAAAAGTCCCATTTGCCAGCATGCACACTCATTGATTAGTCCATATGGACTAGCACAAACACAGCAGCTTTTAACAGCTGAGTGGTGAAATTGGAGGGCTCCACCCAAACAAAGCTTAGCGGGTCACAATCAGTTCAACAGTCTGCGGTCCCTCTCAGGGTCTTGGGACCACAGGAAGTCTGCAACATGTGCAAAATCCTAAGAGATCATATATAATCTCATCAAAACAGACATTTTACTCATTATAGCAAATATTTAAGCAGGAAATAATAAGACAACATGAAGCAGAGGTCTCTGAGAAGATAATGCAAACACTTGGCATATCAAAGGCTTTCCATATGATGCACGAAACATTCTTAATGCTACAGGGATAAAAGAGTCCTATTAATCTTGAATGTCAGGTCACGAGCATCGATCCGCATGCCAAAAGATGAAAGGACACTTTCTATTTTATCTGTCTATCACTCTTTCATCCATCTATCCACGTTGGGTCAGCTTTAGCACTTAGATTGTGCATTTATTACAGAGCTAATTGTGCTGAGCTTGCTTACAGAAATTCCTTGTCCTCTGGGTCGAAGTGTCCAATCAGCAGGTGGTGGTCTGGCGATTGACATCTGAGCGAGATGTGATCACAGATAGCCCTCCCTCTCTATTCCACCTGGAGCTGGCCCGGCGCTCGTGACTGACAGCTCTGCTCTTAATAATTCATCCAGCCCTGAGTGTCTGAAGGTCAGGAGATCATCTGCTTGGGCTTGGGCGCTGAGGAGAGGTGGCACTGTCATCAAATATTCATTGACCTGCTGTACTCCCAATACACTCTCAAAATACACAATCTCCTTCGCTAAACGCAGCACAGATTCGCACCCAGCAGCTTCAGAGGAATAGCAATGGCACTGATACTGTTTGACTGTGTGTGAGGGCGGCTGGTCGTGGAGGTGAGGTACAAAGGACTGCGGCTATGGGAGTGTCTGTGCGTGCGCCCCATGTGTGTATGGTTTGTGTTACTTAGTGCGCATATGGATTATGAGTCAGTCAATGATGTAAGTGCTGATGAGTGTGTTATCCATCTTTAATTGTATAGCCAGATGGAAATAGCACTGAATGCACCAACATTTGACATTAAAATGCTGTATTTTGTGCAATCCCAGACCAACACCTTCAGTGAAATTACACACACAGAAAGGGAACTTCCACTATTTGTCAATTTGCATATTTCTCTCATATTTTTGCCCATAACAGTTTACTCACTGTCTCCTCTGTATACAGTTGGGAAATGTGGATCCACCAAGGATGGCGTCACTGGTGAAAAGCAGAGCGTACCTCCTCCAGCTTTTCAAAGACTTGAGCGCAACACAGACATCTCGGTGCGTGAGAATCCCTGTAGGTGTTGTTGCAAACTGCAGAGCAGAGCAGATCTGCTCCTTGACCAGCTTCCTACTTTGTGTCTATTTGTTTGCTCATTTTCAATTTGTCCAAAAAAGATAGATAGATAGATAGATAGATAGATAGATAGATAGATAGATAGATAGATAGATAGATAGCGCTTAGCACAAATACCAGCCACATCATTAGTCAATTTAATGTTTGTTATTGAGAGTATAGTAAACCTCCAAAAAGCTGTAGCCAATCATCTGACCCACTGCAACCCAGAAAGTCACATTTCTGGTTCCAATTCCGAGCAAAGTGCTGTTCATATGAAATATTTTGTGAGCAGCAAGAACCTCCATATGTGGACATGTCTCCACCAGTCAAGCCCAGCAGCTGCAGAGACGCCAGCAGAACTGATGACCTAATGCTAGTCCTGCTTCATCATGATCACTCCTGAAGGAACACAAACACACACACACACACACACACACGCACACACACACACTGAAACACACATCCCCTCTCTGAAGCCAAGGCATTACGCTCCACTCACTCCCAGATTTCAGGCAGGTGCTGCTGTTGTTTGTCGGAGTGTTTGGCAGCACAGTCTTGGATTGCAGCATTTCGGTGCATCTGTATCAGCTTGATACGAGCTATTACGTGTTCCTAGTGGTATGCTGCAGACCTAACAGGGCCTGACTGTTCCAGGACAAGGTTTCTCAATCTGAATGGGGAGTCTACGAATGTTTTATACCTTTTATCTTAAAGCACTACTGTTAGCTCATGACAGACTCGTTATCTGCACTGCTTTCAATATCTTTGTGTGTGTGTGTGTGTGTGCGTGCGTGCGTGCGTGCAAGCACTTTTGTGTGCATCTGCATATTGTTATGAACTTATGTGAGTGTACATACAGCATGTGTGGTCCTTCATGTGGTTTTACCACATCAGCTAGGTGTGAAGGAAAACTGTGTGTTTCCTCGAAGTTTCCAAGAATGAGGCCGGCATCAACATTTCGAGGCTCTGCTGCTGCTTATAAATCTGGTGTCATGCTTAAACAAACCAACCTCAGGGAGTCAGGGCATGGAGAAAATACTGACGCACTTAAGTGTGTGACTGGATTAGGAGTGCGCGATTGCATGTGCATCCCTCTAACAATTATAGGCTGTAAGAAGTTTCCATTGTAAATTACAAAGATGATTATTTATTGTATTCATGAAGTAAGATTGCTTATCATGCAGTAGGTGAGTGAATATCTGCCTCAGATTGAGTCTACTCATGCATGAGCGTGGAGTAATTTTCTCCCACTTAGAGGCTGATGAGTTGATTATGTTTGACTAGTGGCGTGCACCTCGGAGGTGGATGTGTCCACAATGACACAGTTGGTGTCGTGCCAGGGAGTGGAAGTGGGTTTGGGGGAAGAAAGAGCTGAAGAGGATAAGAGAGGAGAGTATCCTCAGTCCAGATGTTCACAAACACAATCTACCTCAACAAACCACTGCGGGCACACATCTGTATAGCTTTAACACCTCTGATCAGCACTCTCATCAAAGCTCTGTTCAAACCTTTTATTTAAACATTTGTGAGGTCATATCATTTATATCTCTGTAATTCTCTCCCATTAATTAATCAGCAATGTTAAATTACTTAGCAGGTGACATATTTTGTTTTGCTATTTGGCACCCTGCTGGAGACACCACAGTTACATGATGATAAAAACACCTGAAAATAACTAGCAACCAAACAAAATGATCCAGAAATGGGTCGCTGGTAAATACAATCTGCATTACATGCAATAATTTTTGAGGCATGCAAGAAGGCGCTAGCGCACATTCCCATGAATCATGGTTTTCTGCTAATGCAATCTGCTTTTCTACATAAATGCATTTAAATATACTTAACATCTTTCATTTCTGTCTTTTAAAAGGTTCCAAAACATCTATCACTCATGCAGCTTTTGTCATTCTCATAAAAATCTAACAAATTGCATTCAGAGAGCAAGCATGACAAACGACTGCACATTGTGCGAGGATCGACGGGAGATATGAGCAGTTGTGTTGGAGCTCAACGGATGGAGCCACAGGTGTTAAACAGCTAAGCGCTTTAGCTGCTCGGGGGGAAAGATGTTATTGAACCAGGAAGGCTTCTCAAGCAGCCCCTCTTTGCAGGGCAACTCAAAGCCCCGGAGGTCAACGGTCACTGGGAGCAGCCCTGGAAGCCATTTGTTTGGTTGTCATGGCTCAACAGGTGAGCCCTGGGTGGGGGACCAGGCTTCTCAAAACATCTCACCCTTCAAGAAAAAAAAATAGCACCACAGGCTCAAAATCAGGAATGTCCACCGCACACGGTCACTCACTCACCACACACGTCACAACAACCTGTGTTTACCCTTATTCCACTCTGTGTTCACACTACACTGTTTGCTTTGTAGCTTCTGAGGAAGGGCTGCCTGCCCAACACACCCCCCCCCCCACCCCCCCACCCCCCCCCCAAAAAAATGGAAAGAACAGCCATGGCCACCGTCGGTGCACAGCTCACTGCTTGTTTTTGTTCGAATGTCACGGGGTCAAGTTTTTTTTTCTTCTTCTTTAGTTGAGGGAGACACCAGAGCTGCACCTGTGCTTCAAGTGCCTCTGGACTGGTAGCTACCCTCTAGCTGGGTTGTTTTGTATAGGATCCAGCCTAATCATCACACTGAACATGTTGCTGCACACATTCCTCCTCCCTTCAGTCCATTGTACAAACTGTGTGGCCAGTGAAGCATTTTCTATAGAAGCTGCACAGCTCATTTATACAGCTTTTGGGTGACTTCCATATCCCCACAAAGAGGCCTGATTGCTTGTTGACCACAAGTCATTCAAAGCTAATTTTAAATTATGTCCTGCGAACGGGCAAGTGATTTTGTGTGAATGGTTGCAGTGTCCTAGTTCACGTATATAAAATGGCGCATACAAATGTTAAACAAGCAGACAAGATAAAGGTGCTCTCTCTTATGGAAGCTGAGAACGTCTGTGCTTGCAATTATTCATTTCTGATGCGACTAGTTTGAGATAACAAAGCTCAGTCAGTTTTGTCAACAAGATAACAAGATAATCTATCACAAGAAAACTATTTCATAAGGCTTTTTAGAGCGGACCATGAGATGCACACACAGCTCTGTGGGGCAGGTTTTTGGGAGTTTCAGAGCAAACCATGTAAAATTTTATCAACTTTTGTTTAAAGAATGTTTTCCCTATGATGGTATTTACATTATGGCCAATTATTACAAGGGATAGGCTTACATACAGTGGTCAGTTTAAAGCAAATGTTACTGTCTTGTAGGCCACAAGTGAAAGAATTCTCATTGTCGTTGGGGAAACTCTGAACCGTGGTGGGTGTTTTCAATAATAAGACTGAAGTACAGTCTGATGGGCGGATCAATAATGGCTACTCCTGGCTTAATCTGACATTTTCAGCCTAAATCAGTTGCTACAACTGGCAAGATGTTGTCTATGCATGCTGGCAGGGCACTCCTGATCTCTCATGAAACATTACAAGCAATAAGAGGAAATGACTGTTTGTTTTCTCATGGTAACAGCTTGATTTTCTAATTAACTCGACATCTCAAGATAATGGCATTGAAAAAAAAAAAAAAAAAAATGCAATCGCAGCTGTTCTCAGCTTCCGTACTGTCTAGTTCAGCAGTCAACGCATCATTTCTTGCCTTCAACCACCAGCATAGAAAGTGACTATTATTCAAGTTGACATTAAAAGTTAACTCTAATCTATTTGATCAGTTAGTAAAATATGATGCACTGCAATAGATTAAACAATTCAACAGTATATAAAGTACATAAAAAACAGCTGCTTGCATCAAACATAATGGATAATATTATGTACTGTGTGTTTGCTTTGATACTTGAAGCTGCACTAGTCAAGATTTTAATGTTAATAGACTGAATGATGTAATGTGTCGTCCTTACTGATGATGCCACATAGTATTTCAACCTGACTTTGCAACTTTTCTGTTATGGTTCAGTCTAACTGCTCTCATCAGCCTCATCAAATGGTTTTCAACATGGAGAGAAATCCTATAGTTTGAACAGCTCCATGGCATCTGAAAGAGGAAGTGGACCTCGAGGTGATCAGCTGTTGTCAAGACTGAACTGTCAAGCTCGCCTCATTTCTACCTGACTAACATTTAGAAGTTTTATTTCTAATGGAGTATTTTTATATTGTACAATTACTACTATTCCCCAAATCAATCATCTGAATACTTGACTCCCAGCTGAAAATGTACATTCAAAGACACCATTTAGGCTTATTAACGGTTAACTCAACAGTGTCTGTTCTTTCAGATGGAAGATCAGTCAAATAACAGGCATGAAGTTATGGTCCAAAGCAGAACACGACAGCGCATTAGATGAATTATCAGAAGGAGCCGTGACTGTTTGAAAGCTGTAAAAACAAGGCGGTACACATGAAAACATCTGTTTTGTGTGTGTGTGTGTGTGTGTGTGTGTGTGTGTGTCTAAGCGAGAGAGTGAAAAATTCAACAATTTCAGACCAAGAAAAATACATGGAGCATCGGCATCTCAATTTTCCAAGAGTCCCCCGGCTCAACGGCACATATGCAAGTGAATTAGCACACACACACACACACACACACACACACACACACAGATGTCCTATTTCGTCCCTTCTTGATGGGCTGTGCAATAGAGATAATTATGTTTAAATGCAGCTGTTTAAAGATAAATGAGCAATAGTAAGTAATGATGGCTTATTTCCCATCTGTCTGTGCATCGCTCTGCAGCTGAGCCTCGTGAATAACATCAGTGTTCTGCACGACTTCAGAGCCTCAGTTTATCTCACTTATTACACGCATGTAATATCAAGCAGTTCAGGGGCTGTGCTGCACCCACGAAACGGTCCCAACTGAAAAATCTCACCTTGAAAGAGAAAGACGGCAAAGCTATTTTCATGCTAACAAATGTGGAGTAAACAGGAATGAAAAACAGAAAGGATTGTCCTGTTGATCTTCGTTACCACAACAGTCTTCCTGGTTCTGACTCATGGGCCTGTAAAGCAGATAGTGAGAGAAGAGTGTGTAAGGAGGACTTAATGCGTTGCAGGTTGATTGAAACCAGGCCATTGACATGCAGGAGTGCTGTTGGGTGATTGAAAAAGCAACTGTGCAGAGGGAGAATAAAAGAAGGTCCCGGGCTGAGCGAGGGAGGCCCTGAAAAACATCCTGCACGCACCCGAACAGAAACTTTACAGCTTCTCCCTGAAAGAGCGTGGGGGAAAATGGACGCCTGGAGCCTCAGCCACCTGCGTCGATGCGTTGTTCTGTTTTTGTTTGACTTGGTTTCATCTCTTTTACCGTCTGTTCCCTCTAAATCTTTTTCCCTCCTTCCCTTTTTCTTTTTCCGTGGCCCTTTTTCTCTCTGCCTCCGTCTTTCTCCTCTTCTCATGCACACAAACACTCACCAAACAAGTAGGACGCACAGGTGTGAAGGTTGTGTAAGCAACTTATCCCAGGTGCAGATCAAATGCTTGCGCTATGACAAATGCTGCAGCACATTTCCACATTCCGATACATTATTAACCTTCTGTTTCACTGCAATTGTTTGAAAAGTCAGGCAAGGAAAAGGCAGATTTCAACATTTGATACATCTGTTGTTTATGTCACATGATACAGAGGACTCAAGATTTCTTGACAAGGTTAAGCTGGCTGTAAAATCTATTTGGAGCAAGAATGGAAAAGAGTTATTTACTTTTTTCAGGTCAGTTCAGTTCGAGTGAGAGCTGTTCTGCACCAAATCAAAAGCCTCGTATTGCACTGGGCATGCAATTGGAACACATACAAAATTAGCATTTGGTGGAATTAGGTGAAATATGTGCTTAAACTGTTGAACAGAGCAGCTTTTGTGTCTGCTGAGCCTGACCTGCATTTGAGGGAGCAGAGCGCACACAGCGTGATTGATAATCTTCTAAAGAGCAATTAGATCGAAGAGGCAAGCTTGGCATAGACACACAGACTCCCATCTGACAGCGTCTTCCACATGAGCCCATATAACTGTCACCAGATGCAGAGTTTTCATTAAGCCCTGTGGAGTTACGGTGACAAACTGGCACTATGACGCATGACTCTCTCCCAGTGTAATGGAGGACAGTAAAAGGCAATACTTTTCATAAATTCAAGCAAGCAAACTTTTTTTGGTGGCTGAGTGGACTCATTTCCTGTCAGAGGTTCAGCATTAAAGGGTCAGTGACAGAAAACTAAGACACATATCTCAAAATGTGGGCAAATAAAACCAAAACTATCCACATGGTTAAATAGCATCACAGGTAGTTAAAATTTGTTTTTAGCCATGCTAGCAGCATTGTTCTATAGACAGCAATCGCCCGATTGCCCTGACATTTTGTATGGACATTCATAGTCCCCAGAGGATGAATCCTCATGACTTTTGTGCCACCAGGTCAATGCAGAACCCTTAAAAATCAAAGAGGACGCATGCAGCAGGGGACTCTGGCTCCTTACCTTCTTGCATCGTCACACATTTCTTCAACAGCTGGCAGAGGCTTCAGTAATCTGAACAATCAGGCAGGCATTTCCTGCCCAATCTGTCAAAAAGAGGGGAAGGAGAGAGAAGAAGAAGGTGCAAAGCCACTGATGGGGAGAGGGTGGAGAAAAGCTGCAGGAAACACTGGTGTTATTACTGCAATTGACTGTCCGTGTCTGCAGGCACGCACACACATATTCACACCTGCAAATGGGTCAATAACCCGCACAGCAAATGTTCTTTTACATGCCTGCATGTATGCATTCATGCATGTTGACATATACACACACATAACGGGCAGGGCGTGTGGAGAAACACAATACGCCAGGCGTGCATGTCCACTGAAACCTGAAAGACAGCAAAAATAAACATACTGTACACTCACTTTGGAATCGTACCTTCAAACAATATTACAGAAACCACAAATAAATGTCTATTGTAATTCCTTTGAACTCTGACTAATGTATTCAAGCTAAATATGACGAGCAGGGGAGGCCCTATTCCAAACAGGTCCAAGATGAAATCTGAGATGAGTGTGTTAATCCAAGACAATCAATCTTCTCCCCTCAATGACTGCCAGACTTCAGCGCTCTGCATCTCACCTCAGGCCCGAGTTTGATTTCCACTCCAAATTTCCTGTTATGGTCATGTTTTAATCAACCTTGGAGTGTTTGACTTGGATGCTCCTCACAGGTGTCAAGAAACGGATTATTCTGACTTCTCCCTGCATGAGGCAAACCATCCCGGTGGCTGGCTGACTCACTCGAAACGTTTGATTATTTCACCGGACTGCTGCTTTAAAAGAATAACGTGCAGGTGTGCTGAGCATTTTCTCTGCTGTGTTGGCTTTTAAATGTTTACTGCTTATTAGAACATGAATGTAATGTACTTGTTTCTATATGTTTTAGACCTGCTTTAGTCCTTTGCTATAAGTCTGAACACACAAAGAGACCGGTTTAAAAAAGAGAGAGCAGGATTTAAAGCAAAAGACTGAGAGAGAGAGAGAGAGAGAGAGAGAGAGAGAGAGAGAGAGAGAGAGAGAGAGAAACTGTGAGTCTGTTTGGAGTTAGACATGCGGAACTGTGGTGCATCTGCCTTGTCACGCTCCTGGCCTCAAACTGCCTGAGGTGCCCACGCTAAATAAGCACAACAAATTCAGCGCAGGAGAGGTCACGTGTGTCTGTGTCTGTGTGTGTGTGTGTGTGTGTGTGTGTGTGTGTGTGTGTGTGTGTGTGTGAGAACAGGAATGGGGAACATCAGGCGGGTTTGACACGTAGCAGCACCTCACCGGCAAAACTAATCACCTCTTCATGTCTGGAGTGCAAAAGGTTAAATTGATCTGCAGGAGTTAAGTCAAGGTGGAAAAGATCCAGACTGGTGTGAATGACAATCCGTCGCTGTCAGCGGCTGTAATGAGCTAATGAGGAACAAACGCAACCTGTTGAATGACTTCAGCCGTGAAATACTAAAGCGATGTTTATGACACGGGTCTCAGATGTCCATATCTCATGATTAACTTGATTTTAACGCCTCTCCTCCTCCGCAAATCCAGACATCTGCTGTGTGTTCAGAGACGCAGTGCGTATTGAGCAACCCAAAACCACCAAGAAACTTCTGATTCATGGGTGTCTTGTGGCTTTTTGCATCACGCCACATGCTACCAGCCAGTCGAGGACTCGGCTGTGGAGTCTGGCATGTGGAAAACATTGACAGGATCTTGTGTAATGTTAGATGTTAAATTATCACATTTGCAGGCATGGCAAATTGGATTTTGTAAACTTGTTTTGCATGGCATTTCAAATTTGTCAAGGTGCTGAGGAATGTTAATTTACGCCACATTGCTGAGTCTTATTTGGCGTTTTTGAATGATAGTTTTATGATGTGCTCTGATGAGCTTTCCTATCTCTCCAGTGATGTGTATTTGTGTGTGTGTAAGGGAGAGAGTACAGTATGTTCACCCATTCATGTGCTCATACATTGTGTGTGCGTTCATATGTATTCTGGCTCCACATGTGAAGCTCTTGATTTGAGTTCAGTACGGCGTGTTTGATTTCTCGAACTCCAGGGTTCTTCCATCGCCAGCTCAAAGGAATAAAGTTGGAGGTGCATGCTAAAATGTATCAGTATCCATCCAGAACTTTTCCAGCTGGATGAAAAAAAACCTGACAGTTTCTGGCTCTGCTTTCACTCCACTTTATCTCCAGCGCTCGCTCTTTTACGGGGGAGAAAACATTAGCAGAGGGAAATCTCACTTTACCCTTCTCTTTCACTCAGACCCTGAGTCTCTTTTCCTCATACCTGCGCCTCACTGTTAAACTCTGACTGGGAGGAAGACGCACGGCTTGCGGGCCTCAGAGCTCAGCTGTGTGACGAGAGGTCCCCTGCGCTGGAAAGAAACTGGATGAGCATCAGAAGCAGTGAACATCTGCTAGGTCGTTTAGACAGCACCTTCAAAATCTGGCCAAAATTCAAGAAAGCTCAAAAGGCCTTTTGTTATTATGAACTCATTTTCCAATAAACAGATGCAGATAAATGGAGTTTATTTTCAATACACTATAAATCTGTATCTCACCATTCAATTACTTAAAGAATGCAGTCGGTAAAAGTGTCTGCAATTTGTCACCCAACAGCAGAAGGCAGGTTATATTCTGGTTATATGTTGATAAAATCCTGTTTATTACATTACATGTTTGAAAAAGTTTAAAGAAACTCTATTCAGTCAGTTTATAACAGTTGTCAAGAGATTAGGGACTTCCCAGTTACACAGTATGAAGTACAGCCCACAGCACTGGCGCTGAGTGGCCATGGCAAACGGCAAGAAAGGCAATGTTTATGGATGAGGCCTTCAGCGCCTTTAACTGGGCTTCAAATAAAGTCTGAGAGAACAGAAAATGGTGAAGACTTTCGTTTTGCGGTCTTTAAAACGCTTAATGTCCCGTGCAATCTAGAATGTAAAAACTAAGTGCACGTAATTTTCTTAATTTTAACTGTGGAGGTGATGTAGATACTCACTCCCTCTGCGATCCCTGCAACAAATTTCACATACTGTTAAACACATCCTGCACTCCCCACAGCCCTACGGTGAAGGCAGGCACACACACATTCACACGCACACACATGCACACAGCTCTCAGTGCTGCTCTGTGGGTCTTAAGTGTGCATAACATGGCAGCCATTATCCTATTAGCAGCAGCAGAGGCCTGGGGGCAGCCAGGGGGGGAAAGAAGCAAAGAAGCTGGCATCAAAAAAAAAAAAAAAAGGAGGCACGGTCAACGGAAGGAGGTGAAGCGGTAGTCCATGGGTAAAAGGAGGGAGGTGGAGAGGAAGCAATGAGAGGAGGAGAGCGAGGTAACATAAGCTTAGCAGCTGTGACTAAAGCAGAACAACAATACATTGTGGAAAGTAAAGGCACCAAAATACAGATTAATAAGGAATGGAGGTGTGTAAGAAAGGAGACAGTGGTGGCATCGAGATGACTGACCATTAAAAATTATTCCAACCACCACAACCAGGATATTCCAACAAAAACCTCCAAATAGCCTCTCGGATGAAAGCGATGGGATACCTGCTGAGAGAATATCATTACTACTGTACCAAGCATGCATTTGAAAGCTCCTTGAAGTACTTATTTTCTGTTTAAGCTTCCACAGAGGCCCTGCCAAGCTTGATTTGGCCAGCATCCGCCGATCCCAGCTCCAAAGTCAATCTCCCCTTTGAACTGCCAAAATAATTGACTTCTTCTACCGCTTTATTATAACATGCTAATTTCCATTATGATTGATTGAACCAAGCTGCTCTTCTTCTCTGTCACAGACCCACCCCAAGAGCTCAGCGCACAGTGGGGGCATAACGATGGGCTTATGCAAACTCTGTACCCTCTCTTCTCCCAATTACTCCCCCCCCCCCCCCCTTCTTCCTTCCTTCCTTCCCTCCCTAACTTCCATTCCTCACTTTCTCTCTCCGTATTCAGCTACCCTGTCCAGACTCCTTTCACAAGGTCTCTATTGAAGCTAGGGAAAAAGGCTCAGCAGCAGCAGCTGGCCACTCTTTTCTCCAGGGCAGGTATAGAGGGGCTGGGAGCTCTCTGCATGAGTGAGCCCCCACTCCTCTGGCTCCATTCAGCTCTGCATTCACCAAGGCCCTACTTTGTCAGGAGCAAGGGAGCACCGAGCAAAAGGAGGGATCAGCCTTTTCTCTCTTTGTACTGCACATAGCTATACAAGCGTTCCCAAAGCCTCCGCTAATGAGTTGGCGTCCGCAGTGTTGTGAGTAGAGAGAGAAGCAGGTTTGTGAGAGAGAAAAGGTTTGATTAATAGGGGTTCATTCTCTTCACTGATGGAACGTCAGTCTTGTGTTCATTAGCCTACTGGGTGGTTTCGCTTTCTTTCGTACGTTTGTGTTGTGTACGCCTGCTTTAGAGTATTTATTGGGAGAGCTCACCAATTAAATTTTTTTCATTAAATGTATGAGTGCAAATGCAATGAACTGTTTTATTGAATGAATGATTTGTGTGGTTCAGAAGGAAAACTTGTGTCCGAGCAGCACTGCAAAAAAAAAAATGTCTCTCTCTAAACCTTTTCCCCTTTTCCCAGTGGCTGGTAAACACACACACACACACACACACACACACACACACACACACACACACACACACACACGTAGCATCAGTTAACACACCATCTAATTGCCATTTCTCCACAGTTAATAACACACTTAAGATAATGTAATGATTCTGAATGAACTGCTCGTAAACATATACAACGCACACCCAGAGAGAGGCCATATGGTCCGCTGTGCAGTAAATGGGAATCCAGTTACTTCAAATAAATTGAATTTTCCACCTCTGGCCTGTGGTGCCATTGAGCGTGTTTGAAGACCTAATTGAATTTAGACTGGTGGACCATTCTGATTTAGCTGGCTAATTAAACCACTCAGTGGATGTCTAAACGCCAGGCCTTCGTGTAGCCGACCATGAAATGTGACAGGGCAAAAGTAGGTCCAGTGATTTTAGATTTTGTGGGTTTAAATGAAGTCATTTTAAGAGTTTGATGTGAAACACCAGGTAGAAAACGGCTCTTGTAATGTTAGCTCTTAGAGTGAAACATGCACAGTTGAAGGTACAGAAAGGACACTGGGTTTAATCATTCTGACAGTGATAATTGTGTTCGATACAACAACAAAAGCTGTGCTTAAACCTCTTCAGGCACTGAAGAGAGAGCAAGAGTGAGAGACAAAAGCAAAAGAGATACTGAGATGCCTCCTTGGTACAAATGCATTCACGCTAAAAACCCAGAAACAAAGAGTGCTGGCAGACAGAAAGCTGTTTGGCTGCTGCAGCCGTGCAGCACAGAAGTCACCTTTCAAACAGTGAAACAAGCACATTCCTCTCTTTGCACAAAACAAAAACTGTTCCAGGCCATCGCTTCTTTTATGAAATATTCTATTGACAAGGCCTATTAAAACAACCATAGCCAAATACACAAGAGAGTCACCCTTCCCCACCCTGCCTGTCAAAGAAGCTGTAAACCAACAAGCCACGGCCTCAGCTTTGTCTTCTCAGGGGGAGGATGTGAGCAATGTGGACACAAGTAAACACCTGCTGAAAGGACGTGGAAACTAACTGCCATTTTGGCCCTACTTTCAACAATGCATACCTTCATTGCGGCTGACACTGTGGCTTGATGTGTGAGCATAACAGACAGGGTGAACACCTCGGACCACGCCCACCTCGTGATGGAACAGGTTAGGGAGCTGGTGCGGTTTGCCTCTAATCGCTCGCCATTGGGCCGCCAAGCTGCAAGCCTTACCTACTGACAGGAACTTGGCACAGCACAGCGTGAATCACTCTCCTCATTAGACAAACACTGATGAGTAATGTAAATGTTGGCACACACACTTTCAATATAGACTGAAAAAAGTAATAGAAGGAGAAGAAAAGCCGGAGCTGTGGTGTTTGGACACCTGCGGATCATGTGTCGAACGCTAACAGCCACAGCACAGTTGAGTCGTCTTTATTCAGACGTCATTTTGTCTTCACCTCCTCCATTAACAGTTGTTTCATTCATGATCTGGGTGAAATAGTTGCTTCTCGTGGGCAGTGTTGGGCAGGTTGCTGCAAAAATGTTATCAGGTACTCAACATCAAAATTATTGCCATTATTTGTTCGATTGCTTTCATTTTTAAACAACTCCAAATCCTCCCCGCACATGACGTGCTTTAATTAGAAGAAGACATAGAAAATGAGACATCGTGATCTGACAAGTAGTCAGCTCACGTACAGCAAGCATTTGCTAAGCAACAACAGCGAGCTTAACGTTAACCCTGATTCCTGAATGTAGGCTTACCAATAGGTAGTGTTAGCAAGCCAGCTAAGAACACGCAATGTGTAAATACAGCAGCTGTGGAGCTGCCTGTGGCTGCCAAAGTTCAAGATGGAGGGTCTTATTTAATATGGTCCCGTCAGAGAGCAGTCCGAAAAGGAGAAGCTAAATGAATTGACTATGAATTTGCTGTTGGGAAATCATGGAGCAACTCCAGAGTTCAGGTAAGGCCTACATTCTTTTATTGTTGGTAGCAACCAAAGGCATTCAGGTTGTGTTGTGGCTTGTTAGTATCTAGTACGGATTAGTGGAAACTAAATCCCATTAGTCCGAACAACAAATCCTTTGACTGGTCATACCTGTGCCGCAACACCAGGAGCTGCTTTACTCCCCCCACCTTCAGTTCCTGCAACAAGCCCACATGCATCATCTGTCCACCGAATGCAGAGAGACCAATCAATCATCCATCAATTTACAATCCTGAACACCACTCATGACTGATAAAAACAAGATGTTATCGCATAACAGAGCTCATGAGCAGATGGTCAGCTTCATATTTATTCTGAAATGGTTTTATCCCATGAAAATCATGAATACACCACAAGGCCAAGGACAAAGGAGAGCCAGAGCCTTTAACGCAGAGTGAGTTAAACTCTGGCCTTTCACCCATAAGGACTATCGTGTCATGCTGTATATTGTCCTCTTATATTTTCCCTTCCACTGCATCTGTCTTGCTCCGCTTTTAGCCTCTTCAGTCATGCCCCCCCCCCCCCCCCCCCTTCCCATTAAAGGCCATGAACCACGCCACTTAGCGGGCAACCTGGTATTGACAGGAATGCCCAAACTGCTCCTGCTTCCTATTAGCAGAGCATCTCCACGCTTCTGCAACACCCGTTAGCCATCCAGTCCCAGTATGATGAGTTGGCCAGGTTTCACGCCTCTCCATTTTATAGTTGATGAATAGCTGCAGCAGATGGTTTCTTATCTTTGAAGATTCCAGTAAGACGAGTGTGATGAATCGCTCCAGGCCTTATGCATCCATGCACCCTCTCACCATCCCCACTGCCATCACGTTACCCCTCGAGCACCTAAAAAAAAAAAGCAAAAAATGTGAACAATATGTAGTTGACTCATCACGTACACCTACGAAGTTTATGCTTTCACTTTTCTCATACCAGCCCCAGAATCTTTAGACATGTCTGCATTGACACTTTCATTCCATTCCAGCTGTGTAAACACCAATATGGTTCGTGTTAAAAACATCTATACAAAAAAAAAGAAGACAAGGGCTCATCTGGTGCAGTCATTATCCTCTTTACAATGCACTCTCATGACAGACTCACGTCCACTCTTCTCATCAGTCACAGCTTCACACAGCAGCGGCTCACAGGAGAATGGGTGTGGGGTGAGTATGAAGAGCAGACCAGTTATGGTAGCAAAAGCTGTTAATGCTTTCCTTACAATGGGAATTCTTCGGAGGACTCCCTGTTTCTCAGGTTATGAATCAGTCCATACCCAGGGAGAAATATCCCTCACGAAGGTGACATGCGAAAGGCCTGACCCCTTAAGGAAAGAACGCACTGTGTGAAAATCTCTGCACACTCGTGCTGCCCAGTGCCATAAAGATGCAGGGCCAGTAAATTTTTAAATAATGAAGTAACCTATTATGCAAAATTTTGTTTTTCTCTGCTGTTATTTTGCTGGCACAGCACATGGAAATTGGTTTGTGCCGTTATTGTTTAATGCAAAATTCTAATGTGAAACGTGATTCTTTGCTATTTTCTGTTACATCAGTAAGACACTCGGATAAACTGCACTCCATCATTTGCTAAGAGAGGGAAGACGTGTATTTTCAAAACAAAAATGTAGAAATTAGCTTATTATCTACATTATAGATTGCAATTAATATTTAGATTTTTTTTAAAAAAAAGGTAGGTTAAGATAAACAGCAAGCTACAGGCACTCCCTTCTGAAAGACTCTTTGACCTGAACTTGGCGTGTTGTGCAAAACTTTAACCTGGTATTTGCCTGCTGCATTAAAGTTATTTGTGTGCCAAGTCATCCAAGCCAGGTCACCCACCAAATAAATCACATGAAAAGACGTGTCAACAGTCCTCTGAAAATACATCCCCAAAGTACCTGGTCCACATGCCCTATCTGTTGAAGTAACATGAAAATGCAGGGTTGAACGTACTCAGGATAGCTCCAGTTGCAGACTTCCTGTCACTTGGAACGTGTGCTGAAGATGTGCTCAAGACACTGAAGACCTCAAATAATGAAGTGAAAATGGAAAGTATATATTTGCAGAGGTAGATTTGGTAGCCTGGATGGTAATCTTAATGCTATATACGCTGAAAGAAACATTAAAAAATGGTGAAATGTGTACACGTTGCAGAGAAATATACTTGTTAGACAAACTGCAGCTGACTAGATATTCACCAAATCTTCATATCAAAGCAAGCATGAGTCATTTTTCTCAGTTCTTAAATAAAATGTGCATCAGTTAAATCATGCCATATGACAAGTTTCCTATCCTTTTAAAATATATTCTTGTCAAATTAATGTAGAATTTAGAGATAAGTGCACATTTGATTGTTGGATATTTGGCCAATGTTGCCAGTAAGAAATTCCTTGAACCTTCAAGAAGGTAGTCTTCTTTAGAGACATTTTATAGCCCATTACTGACTTTTCCATGACCAATGAAGTCATGTTTTAACAGGGTCTCATTTCTCAGATATTTTCCTTGCTGCTGAGAACTGGAGGCCTCACCTGTAGGCTACTGTGCTCACTCACACACACATGATGCAATGTGAAACCTTCGCCTAGTCACTGGAAAAGGAACGAGGAACTGTGCCACTAAACTGCCTGCAGTGCTGCAGGTGTGAATATCTGAGTCCTCGCTACCGTGATTAATAGCAATGAAATCTGGGACTTCTCCCAACACGAAGCAATCACAATAGCTCTGACGAAGTCAATCAATCGCATCTGTCAGTGCCAGGAAAGAAATGTGATGAGAAAAAAGTGATCATGGGGCCAGGAGGCTGACAGGACTGCTGATTTATCACAGATGTGCGTTTTTGAGACAACAGGCGAGCACTGACTCCAGCATTTGGGGAGAATTTTTTGCTATCATGTGGCCATTATAGGGCACGCTCTGAATGGTGAAACGATCAGTCTGGATGCACAAAACACGCAGACATGCATGCATGAGTGTGCCGGCACACAGAAGTATACAGACTTAGTTATCACACAATCATGTACACAGATGTTTTGACACACCTGCTCAAAACATTCACTTTTGATAAGAGATAGTGGTG
The DNA here is from genome assembly GCF_051107435.1 of Chaetodon auriga. Lineage (NCBI taxonomy): Eukaryota > Metazoa > Chordata > Actinopteri > Chaetodontiformes > Chaetodontidae > Chaetodon > Chaetodon auriga. Next base: position 6,239,868 of record NC_135075.1, on the reverse strand, counting down.
CAAAAAGTATTTGGATCCTTTACTTCAGTAAAATTGCATTGCCACAATATAAAAATACCCCATTAAAGTAAAAATCATGCCTTCAAAAGTTTATTAAGCAAAAGAATTATCAGCTAAATGTACCAACTTGTTGATTACTGCATGTAGAATGGGCCCTCAACAGAATCTTACTATTTAATTAGGTTTTATATTGTATTACTGGAATATTATTATCAATGCAATCACTTGTAAGCTGCATTTTAACTCCACATTTTTTAAATATGGAGTCAATTTGAACTACTTCATATACTGCTGGGCAGTGGTGGAATGTAACTGGATACTTTTACTAAAGTACTTTATGTCTCTCACCCAAAAAAAACTCAACCGCTTGAGGCAGATGGCCACCCACCCGGAGCCTGGTTCTGCTTGAGCTTTCTGCCTGTTAAAAGGAAGTTTTTGTTGTTTTTTGTTGTCGCCAAGTGCTGCTCATGAGGGAATTGTTGGGTCTCTGTAGATAAAGAGTATGGTCTGTGCAAGCTCTATATGGAAAGTGTCCTGAGACAACTTCTGTTCTGATTTGGCGTTATATAAATAAACTGGCAACTTTATGCTCTTACTTTCTTCATCTTCTACATTTTGAAAGCAAATATTGGACTTTTTTATTTTTTGGCTCCATTACGTCTATTTGACAGCTGTAGTTACTAATTACTTTGCACATTGTGATTATCAATACAAAATAAGCAACTAATAATTTAGGATGTAATATTATAGATTAAACTATACAATCCAGCAATGTAATATATTATTCTGAAGTGCTCCACATTGCATAACAAGTACCTTGAATTCTGGTACTTTAAATATATTTTGATGCTCAAACTTTGGAACATTTTTCAGGACTTTTAGTTGTATCAGAGCATCAAGACACATTGTCAAATGAACTTGTATCGCCAGTTGCAATCTTATCTTTATTTAAATGACTTTACACACTGCTGTGGCTTAATCTTTAATAATATTTTATTTCATTTGTTGGTTATATTTTGAATTAACAATCTGAATCTGTAAAGTAACTTAAAAATGTATAAAACAAAAATAATGGAGCAAAAATTTTTGATTTTTTCCTCTGGAATGTGGTCGAGTAAAAGTATAAAGTAGCAGAAAGCAGAGCTTCCCAAAGTACAAGTACCTCAAAATAGTTCTTAAGAACAATACTTAGTTACTTTCCACCACTGCAAATGCAACAGCTGATCATTTGCAGAGCTGATGGGTGAGGCTGTAATGGATTTGTGGAGGCACGGCTACAAATGCTAATGCTTACACCTGGCAGTATTAAAAGTGTAGAATTAGGCCAAGTCGCACTAGTTGCTTTCTTCTTCATATTCCCTGCGGAGATCGCAGAAACACAGGGCACTGTTTACTACTTCCTCTTTTTTCTTTTACATGTAAATCTTGATTTCAGTCTTCCCAACAAACACTTTAAATGGAACTGTTATGGCATTCAAACCAATTATGTTATTATGGCTTGTTATAATGCGATTACAGAGCTTGATCCCAGTGATTGTCTCTTTAAGAAGCAGTGAGAGTGAGAGGAGGTGGTGCGGTTTCACACCCCGGGGTGGGAAACATGGGCGGCCCCAGCAACCGCTGACTGACAGCCCCCTAAAGGCTCTCCAACTCCGCGGCGCGCGGAGAACCCGGAAGGACCAATGAGCTTTGTGGCCGACCCGCCCATCAAATCGTAACAGCCAATCGTGGCGAGCGATGGGAGGACCCTGGAATCGCTGTTGTGCATCCAACGTGGGACAACGGAACGCTCGCTCGGGGGAAAAAAAGGAAAAGTAAGTCAAGAAAGGAAAAACTCATGGTGGTGGTACACGGTCGGAAGGAGGGGGGACTCTATTTTGCTATTAATCGGATCGTGGAGAATTTGTGACCACAGACTGCACCTGATAAGCTGTCGGTTGAGTTCCGGAAAGGACTGCGTGTATTTCAAAGTTGGATTTATACGACTGCGGCCGTGAAGTGCTGCGGAGAGTCGGACGATATGCAGCGCAGGGTCTGAGAGAGCAACGCTGGAGTTTTCGGCTCTATCCCCGCGGGTCTTAACTCCTCTGCTGTATCCTCAACTGTGTTAGTGGACATTTTAGAAAGCCTCCAAGAGTCACTGTGTGACCCTTTTACGATGTTTTGAACTGCTTCTCTCTGCTGCTCCGTTGAACGACACTTAATCCGGGTGTCCTTTAACACTTTGGCCGATGCATGTTTTCAAACATGTCACCAAAGGCAGTCGCCCTATCGACAAAGTAGTTTTGAGCTTTTTCTGAAAACACTCTTATCAACTTAAAATTAAGTTCAAGGAGACACACAAGTTGGCCGCAGCCTACCTCGGCTGCTTCATCAGTGATTCACCTTTGATTTTTTAGCCCGCGTCGGACGCCAGAAGAGAAAGTTGGACTGGAAACTTGTGTCCTAAATGACTGATATCGGGATGGAAAACGTTTTACTGCGCCACAGGTGTTTGTGCTAGCCGCTGAACCACGAGAAGACAATTAATGTGCTGTAAAAGGCACCCAGTCTCTCCGAAGCTGCATTAATATCCCAGATTGTGGGTACGAGGAGAGAGCTCAGCCGCCGCGCTATTAAAACTGGATACAAAATGGCGGCGTCCCTGGGACGATTTGGATACATTTCACGTTGTGTGTTTTATTTGATTTTGTCGCTCCAACTGTTCATCAGTTCCGGATGGAGTTCAGACCTGCCGTGTGCCCAGAACTGTACCTGCAGCGGGGATTCAGTGGACTGCAGCGGTCTGGAGCTGACAGCTACGCCTCTGGACCTTCCCGTCCGGACTGTCTCCTTGTAAGTAAAGCGCTTAGTTGCCCGAGCCTATTTATTGACCAGCCCATAACGGGGTGACAATGTTTGGAAAGGACAGAAAAAGCGCATAATGTCCTCGAAACTTTCTGTAGAAGACACAGATTAACTGGCCATTAGGCAGTGCTGATACGGCTTTTCTCACAAGGAATCCCGTTTGAGAAGATTTTTGTGGTTCTGCGTTGAGTTGCGTAATTGTCTATGAGCTGTTAACATGGAGAGATGAGCCCAGCTGTCAGAGCAGTTATTTTTATTCCGTCTTCTTGACACGAACTTTTGAGTGAGTCAAGTTTTTAGGAGGAAAGCTTAAACTGTTGCCCTTTTTCCTGGGGACCCCCTGGCATTAAAGTCCCCCCCCCCTCGGAGGTCCCTGCACCCAGAGTCTGGAAAGTAATGGAGCAGCACACCAGCAGCCCTCCTCGGGCTCAGTCGTTGTACATCACTTTGCAGCTTCATTGGGATGTTTGTGCAATGCATGAATTAGGTTTTCACCCCATCTGTCCCAATGAGCGTTTCTTAATTGAGTTTGACAGCAGTCCACATGTAGTATTTTATTGTCTGCACTCAACTTCATCATTATTTGTGGACACTTCTTATTTAATCATGCTTGGTGGCAGTAAAGCAGGTGTAGTGATGAGTGAGGAGCACACAAACAGTGAGCATTCAGTGTGGACATGATTTATTTAGGTGTAAAATGCATTTCTCAAGGGCACTTTAAGGTATTGCGGATAATAAGTAGTATTCTACTATTTCTTAAAATGATAGTTTGAATTCCCTACTATAACCTATAGTATAAATATAAAGGATAAACTCTCAGCAATGTAATGAAATACCAGAGGATGTGATGTAGCATCTTTTGCAGTCAGTAATATGAAAATGTGTTGTTTCCAATGTTAGCGTGAACAAACCCTTCCCTCAGGGGGAGTAAACAAACATGTCATAACTAATAAAGCCCTGCTTTATTCACTCAGATTTATGACAGGTATTACCCTAATTCCCATGTTCACAAATTACATTTCTTGTAAATTAAGAATTATCCACAGGACGAGACTGACAACAGTTGAAACCCTGTCTGCCAGCTCATTTAGGAAATGAGGCAATTTAGGGCATTTGTCAAGGAACATCCTCCAATACTTGGGGGACTTCAGCATTTATCAAGCTGAAAGACACAATTTATTTACAGACAATAGACCTCTCTGTGTCCCCAATCAACATTTTGGCTCCCAGCACAGTATACTGCACTATACTACTATACCACTATGTCCAGTGGCGATAGTGAATCCTCAGTGACAATTTGGCATCTTGTTAGAGAGTTTTCAGCATCTGTTTGTGTGTGTGTGTGTTGCTGGGAATGTGGGGTTAAAAACCAAAGACTCCTCTAGCTCCCAGGTTCCTGTGTCAGGCGGTTTATCTTCCCCTGGGAAGTGAGGAATGCAACTTTTAAAAAGTCCTCTGAAAACATGAATAACGGCACTTGTGCCTGGGTAGCCTCATTGCCCTGAAGCACCACTTAGCCAAGTTCAAGTGCAGATACTGAGTGCCATGCATGTACGCAGACACACACTGCTGCTCCTGTCCTTGTGGACAATGGACAACTACTGCGGTACCAAGCCCCCCCCCCCCCGAAACAGCTGCTCTAAACCTTTTGGTTTTGCGTAAAGACAGGGTCCTGCATGAGCCCATTTCTCCTTCTAATTCTGCTTCTCTTATCTCAGCCAAACCTTATCGGTCAAGATTTAAGCACCCGCAATCTTGTTGTTTTCAAAGGGAATGGCTTTATGGCTTTGAATTATCTTTTAAAACACCTAGGTTGCATATTTCCACACCACTTGAGAGAGTCACATTATGTTGGCAGGTAACTCAAAGGGAACAGCTCTGTTCCTCCGGGGTCTGTAAACGAGCCAGATTAGCTGATGATTACTGTAAACCCAAAGAGACAAGTATGGACAATTTCACGTGTGGGCCAGTGTGATCCCATTAGAAGGTCCCTGAACGCCAACTCCCGTCCACTTGAGTGGATGAAATCATTTTTTGTGTTGTAGGTTGTAATTTTAGTTTTAGAGCGCTGCCTCTCTACAAGAATGTGTGTGTGTGTGTGTGTGTTACTCACAGACGGCTGGGTAACTGTAGCTTTGACATAAACGACGAGTGGATATAGGAAGGGTTACAGTACAGTGCAACAATAACAGTTTTATTCTGTCAATAGAGCTGCCTGAGAGGGTCTGTTTGCTCAGTGCCTTTGTTTTGAACAAAGTTCGTTTGTCCATTTCTACCTTCAGGCGTCTGAGCCAAGTGAATCTGTGTGAAATCGACTGTCTCTGTTATGTTTACCCCAGGGAGAGAGCAGCAGCAGCAGTAGCAGCAGCAGCGGTGATAGTGTTGGTTGGGAAGACAGCATCGTGTGTGTCAGTCAACACAAGCTTTCCGCTCTCTCTCTTCTATATAGCGCAGACGTAAGGCTCGAAGGAGAATCTCAATAACCTGAAACACCTGTAGGATTTGCTGTTAAACAAGTAGCTAAAACGTGTGTGACTGCGGTTGTTAATCAACAAGAAGCCTCTTAATTAGTCGAACATATCTGTGTGCTTTGTACAACTACTTACAGACTTTTAAAGTCCTCCATGTTCTACTTTGCAGTCTGTAAAATTAAAGTAGTTCAAGCAGGGAGGACAGTCCAGCTCAAGATAAATGTAGTTTATCCAGCCTTTTGTGTGGGTGAAGAAGGATTGCACTGTCGTGTGTTTGTTGCAGTTCTCTTAGTACAGGCTCTTAGATTGGGATTACACTAATGAACACAGTAGCAGCAGCAGCACCTCAGGACCTGCTTTTATACAGAAGCTCACAGAAGGAAGTAGTTCTTACAGAGAGTCATCATATCTCCATCAGGATGCAGATCTTTTTTTGTTTTGTGCAGGTGGCAAATGGCACTGCCAACATACTCACACTCTCTGGTACACAGGGAAATAGAAAATGTCAAACTCTTTATTTAAAGGGACCACAAGCTTCTTCTTTAAACACTTTTGAAGCATTGCTGTGACAGAACGAGTGCCCAGTCCACCGAAAATAAGTCTTAGCAACAAGAAAATACCTTCGCAGCGGTAACAACTGTTGTCTAAATGCCACCTTCTCATTTAAGACATGCACATAAACAGAAAAGGGATTCTGGCTAACCCGTAATATACAGCGCTAGATCAATCTCTGGTGTCGGTTTTTGGGCAAAAACATATTTCTAGCTTTTAGCGGTTTGGAGGTAGCTTCTGATGCTCCCACAAATGACACTATATTCCCTATGTTTTTCTACCCTGCCTCAAATGATTTAGACCAGCCTCTAAGTGTTAAGTTGTGACAAGACACCATGATTTATTTCAATCAAGTTGTTTAAAGTGGGCACAGGGGCTTGATTTTGCACTCTGTCCTCCTGCTCTGAAGTAGCACTCTTTTTAGTCACTTTCAGAGCACTTTGTTGGAGTAACTCTGGAAACCTTGATGAATATGTGTCCTGTGGAGATGGGTGGCTCGAGGGTAGGTGTTTGCAGTTTGTCCATCAGTAGCAGTCCCAGCAGTCCTGTGGGTGTATATGAAGAAAAAAGCCCTAATGCTCTCCACTTGTCAAAATAATCTCCCTTCAGGACCCTGATTTTAATAGTCCCCTGTGAGAAAGCGGCCTTGATGAGGAATCAAGGAAACAAACTTGTTGGCACATCCTGGCAGAGCCAACTGAGCTAACAAGGCCAGGAGCTGAGGGGAACTCAGGTCATGGGGGAAGATATGTGATTGGCTGGCTCTGAAAAAAGAAAATCAAACACAACACGACAGTGAATTATGGACTTATTTCACTGTTGATGAAATGATGATGTATGCAAGATAACTAACCATAGATAATTGCTGTATCATTTATTTATTATTATGTCCCGTCCCTGTGATTGACCACACAGGTTTTCAGGGTGAACACTGAAGCTGTAGCTTTGTTAAAGCCCCTGCAGTCATGGATTTCCTTTTAAAACATATCCTTTGCTGTTTTACATCAGGGCTTCTAACATTTAACAAGCTGACCACCAGTCTCAGATGTTTGTCCATTGTTTCTGATTGATGAATAGCCTAATAACATTCAAAGCAAGTTTACTCTCACACAGTCACATATTCCCTCTCAGGAGTGGTGTGTTATCTTATTTGCGGCCATGTAATGTGTATAAAAAGCATCTTTGCCCACAGTGCCACAGGCGTAATGGGATTTTGCACGTAAAATAAAAGCACAAACATTAGTAATTCAGGCTAAGATTGCTGTTGTTGGATAGAGATAAAGCAGATACATGGTGTCTGTTTGCCTCCCCTTTTCTTTTTTTTTTTTTTACTCTTACAGAAAGCTACAGTTTTGATGGGGTTTGCCTTTTTTATTTGTAAATCTTTGAGTCCTTTTGGTGAAAGGCAAGAAGAAGCCTGATTTTGAATGGTCCCCTTTGTAACCCAGCATTTCCCAAGCGGTTTCCCAAGTTTCTCAATGTGCAGGCCATAATGTTTGGCATACACCAAATGTTCTGCTGCGCTTCAACCCCAAGCCGTAGCCTTAAACCTCACAGCACAGCCTTATTGGTAAACACCACCCCCAACAGTTGGTTTTGGCTTCTGCCCTCAGGAAATGGGTTTGTGTCGGTGGTTTCCTGGCAGGGGCTGGGAGCTCAGCTGGCTGGTTGCGGACTGGTCCACAGAGGGTGGGGCTGCAGATCACCTGGCCTGGGGGAATATGAGGGGAGGTGGGGGGACATTTTCCGCCCACTGCATGGAAGTGTTTTGTCAATGTCACGGTCTGCTGCCGCTGCTGCCTTCAGGCTGGCTGGTTCGTTGGTGAAAGTCCTGTCAGTGGTCAGAAACCGTAACCACTGTCACACATGTTGTAACACACTGAGAAAACCCAGAGGAAATAAAACATTACAGGACTGTGTGCTTGTATGTCACTTACTGTCAGACACGACTCCTTTATTTTTATATAGTGCTTTACTTCATCGAGCCTATGAATAAACATGCAAACATAATTTGCCACAGTACGACAACACTTAGCACAGTGTTTCTATTGTGATCACTGCAACTATTAGTCAGTTTGAACTTGATTGGAGGACTGGCTGATCTATGAGAAATGCCTCTTCTCTTGCATGAACAGGTTCACGTTTCATTTCAGCAGTTGGGGCAGAGATGCAGCAGCAGCAGCAGCAGCAGCAGCGCTCAGCAGGGCTGAGCCTCTTGTGGTTTCTACAGCATTTCTTGCTACGCAGCCTTGTAATCTTGTGGTATTGGGAGTGATTATACCAAGTTTGTTCATTGTCATAGTTTCCCATTGCCCTGTGACTCGCATGTCCTCTTGCGGATATTTTAAAGTCAAACTGGAGTGTTTGGAAGGGTTTCGAATGATATTATCATTGGCTCTGATTTTTATCAGCTGCTCCTCACTTTTCCCTCGATGATCAGGCTGTTTGGTATTAAGCCCGTGAAAGTACTGTACTGTTTGTTTGGAAATTTAAAGCAGCATGTCTTAAAAATGTAAATGATCCTCTTCTAACCGTTTGAGATGATGCATACAAGACATTAGCTGAGCAAATTAGGAAGGAACAGCTAAGGTTGAGCCCATTCTCCATTAACAAGAGATAAAGTCTGACATTAACATGGAGATATGGAATGAGCTCATGGCCTTGTGCTGGCTATAATGACAATCAAACAGCTGCTGCCACAAGTCATTCTACAAAAATCCAGTCAGCAGAATAGATGGCCCTTTTGTGAAGACACTTTGGGCTGCCAAGTTTCTCTTTTTTTTTTTTTTTTCCACCTTTCCCTCTCCCCCATAGTCGGTGTCTACAAAGTGGGCTTGATCGATGAATCATCTGTGAATTCTCTACATCTGGTAAGAGTTTGGAAATCTGGAGAAGATGTTAGAGAAAAAAATGTGACTTGGACACAGAGAGAGAGAGAGAGAGAGAGAGAGAGAGAGAGAGAGAGAGAGAGAGTTGCTGTGCAAGTGAAGCAGCTTGTCCCCAGAAAAGAGGCAGTACTTCGAGAAGTGAGTGAAGCTTTCAGTGCTAAGTTGGGCCAAGCATTTTTTTCATCCCCATCCCATATTAGCCTCTGTCCCCTCTGATACAGGAGAAAGGAGAGCAGCATCAGAGCTCTGCTGTCTAGACAGCCACACATTCACATTATAAAGATAGCACAGTCCACTATTTAGACACTTGTTTCACCGCTGGCTGGAGTGTAATTGTTGCAGAATTGCACTGAGCTAGTATAATAAACAATCATTTTGACTAATTATTCTGTCCTTTTTTTTGCTTTGAAGTTGAGAGTTCAGCTGTCTGCACAGTACTAAAACAATAGCACCACTAAATAGGCGAACAGCACTGATGTTATTCTCTCAGATTAATTGGGGACACTGGTTTCCGTTTTACCCATAATGAAGTAATCTGGCGCCATTTGTAAGAAATTGCCTCGTTATTGCACTCAAATCCAGTGTTAAATATGACCCTCTGTGTGTGTTTGTGGGGACAGCAGGAGTGTTATTGTGCTTCGCAGTCGGAGAAGAAGTTTTCAGGCAGTGCCTCAAGCAGATGCAGACCCCTTTCCCCAACCTTCTCCTGTTTGTTTGGAGCACCCTGCTTCAGCCCCAAAACAGCAGCGTGAAGAATGGCGGTGCACATGGCCCCAAGATGTGGCCCGTCTTCCTGCCTCGGAAAACTTCTGAAACTGAGTCACGCTCCCAGCCTGACTGATTTCAAAGGCCAGAGCAACTGGGTTGTGTGTGTGTGTGTGTGTGTGTGTGTGTGTGTGTGTGTTGGAGGAGGGGGAGATCTGTAATGCAAATGGTGAAATATGCTGATCCCATCAGCGCTCCGTCTCTCTGATCTTGAACCGAAGTTCTCCTTCACCCTCCCAACGCTCTTACGAGCGTTTTGCTCAGATTTTAGCTCTTCACGTTTATCGTTATTATTGCAAATCTTGTTCGTTGGGTTGTGCTTTTAACCTTGTCAGAGTTGATAAGATACCGGCTTTGTTCTGCCCGTTTCCTTCCTCTGTTTGACTGGTGTGTAAAATGGTGGCCTGGAGCTGGTGTTAGCTTTGTGTACACTCTCACTGCAGTTCCTTGGCTATAAACTGGCCCTTAATGACAGGAAGACTGTGTGTGTGTGTGTGTGTGTGTGTGTGTGTGTGTGTGTGTGTGTGTGTGTGCGTGTGTGTGTGTGTGTGTGTGTGTGTGTGTGTGTGTGTGTGTGTGTGTCTGGCCCTCAGACACTCGGGTTATTATTTGACTAGTTTTATGAAGCTCTGAAATCGACCACATTAAAGGGCCTTTGTCTCCCAGCTGGGCTACAGAAGGCTCATCACTGACATCACTTCACGCTTTCAGCGAGCAAAGTTCACACTGCATTTATCTGTGATAGAAATGGGAAAGATAATGATGATGTATCTCTGTGTGTGTAAGTCCCTGCTCTCGTCCTCCCTCCTCATATCTCCTCTCTCCCACACACAGACTGTGTGCTGACTTACAAGCATAGTGTCATATGCTATGACATCACTCCTGTACTCCCAGCTTTCCTTTACTCCCACAGCACCCATAACGCAGCTATTTTTTAAAGCCTTTTAATGAGTTTTATATGTCAGATCAGCTACACGGTCCAGCAATGACGGTCTACTGCAGGCGCTGAGCCCTGTTTTGCTTCCACAGACAGTTTGCTCAGTCAGATGAGCCTTTTAGATGTTAATCACATTGTCTTACAAAGACTTCTTTTTCAGGCAGGTTTACGTTGAAGCTGGTGTTTCAGATTGCTTACGCATCCATCCAGTAGTTGGCTGATCATGGTTGAGTAATTGTTTTTGTAAAGCTAAAGAGGTTAAAAGAAAAAGATATGTAGACATCATGTGTTATTAGGGTTACAAGTAACATTCATCAGACAGTGCAAAAATTCAAAGTTATGTATATTTATAACAGTAAAAAGTGGAGAAAAGCCTTGATAAGATTTCAGGAGATTCTCAGTCATCCAGGTCATGGTTACGTTTTTTAAGTTTCTACAATAAAGTCCAGTTGCCCTCGACTCAACCCTCTTTGGAGTAAAGCTCCATGTTGCAACTAGCAAATGCTTGGCTTTTATGCTCGATTGATGACTTAAGCAATGATCTAAATGGTAATTAATTTTGCATGGACTAATTAACTGACCGATTGTGACCCTGCTTCAGGGCGACAGGTGTTCGGTTGTTTGTTTCTGTTTTTCTCGACTGTACAAAAACTTTTTTGCACACAGAGGTTGAGAGTCTTGTAGCACAGGGAGCAAAATTGTGGAATAAATTGTAATTGTGTAAATTGCATTGAGTATAAAATGCCTGTTGCCATCTCGAAAAACCTCCACAAGTAGTGCAGTTCATCACTAAAACAGGCATGAAAAACTAGAATCCAAAGCTTCAAGTCATGGGCCACAACTAGGTTCTGTGGGCAGTTCTGAGAGATGAGAGATGCATCTCTGCTGCGACCACATTACAGCAGGTTGTGAGGCATTTAAATCATAGAAACTGACTAAATGTAAATAAGCAAAATCTGAATATTTCACTGAAGATGTAACTAAAACATAATTGTGAAGCCTGTCAGAAATGTACGTAGCCTTTTAACTTTAGTGTGTATTGTAATTGCCATTTTTAAAATGAATTTTTCTACATAGGATATCTATATAAGTGACTATCTACATTTGTATTTTGGTATAGAAACACACTTTTTTATTTCACCAAGTATCTTGTATGATAAATTTGTCTTCCATCATCATAAGAGCAGTTATGATGTCTCTCCAGTTCTGCAGACAGAACTGATGGCTGACACATTGTTAAGACACACTTGAAATGTTTGTCTGGTGCAGTTTAAAAGAGATGGTAAATGTTGAACTGGGCCTGTTTTCTTCTCATGTTTTTGAAAATTCCTCATATCAATCAGTTTTAACATGAGTATAATGACTTCAGAGGAACTTTGGATGAAGAATGGAGTGTACCACCAGAATAATCATAGCATGTTTCTGTGGTTAGTTATGATTGTTTGATGAATCAATAGAGCGATAAATTTGATTTAAATGATACTTGTAAAACAACTCTGAGCGCGAGAGTAATAACACAATCATTGGTTTTAATACTCCTATTAAATAGTTTTTTTTAAACCGTGGATAATTTAATAAAGTTTTCAACGCATTGTCAAAATGCTTGCCTGGCCGCAGTGCACCAGTCAGAGCTGCTTGTGGGAAAATTAGTATTTGGCTTAACACACAGCCTTAAATTATCACACACTTTCTTTAGTTAAGTACCTGGCAGAGGGTGCTTTTGATTTTGATCCCGCTGACTAATGTCAAACAGTCCTGCCCATTTGTATAAACTAGTTGTACCATAGAATGGAATGCTGTGTTTGAAGCTTTAAGCCAAACTGCTTTGTAGTTTTTGCCACGGTTAATCACAGCGACTGTTCCCATCCCGACCATACATCTTTGTCCGGCTGGTTGAATTATATCATGTAAACTAATGGAAGCTGTTGTGCCATCGCTGGCTTGTTCTCTGCAGCCGGTGTAGAACTTGACAGGTCACTTGGACTGATCTCCTTCTTCTCCGTATGTTTGTTTTTGCTGGTCTTGCTGTCTACATGTCTCAAAAACAAAACCTCTAATCACTTCTAGGCTAGGCAAACTCTTCCAGAAACAGCATGATTGTAAGGTCACTTTCTGGAAAGCATTAACCACGCTTAGCAACCACCAACCCCTCCCTCCACAGGAGAAAGGGGGGAAGGGTGCGGGAGAGGGAGGGAAAGCAGCCTTATCACCATCGCTTCATACAGTAGGTGTTAAAACGCTGTGAAACTTATCTAATCTGATAGGGAAGAAAATAAATCTGCTTGAGTGAGATGGAGAGAAAAAGGCTTAGTTGTGTAAATACCATAGGTGACTGAGAAAGAGGCACATGCATGCTTGCATCCGTGCTCAAAGGACCAGTTTTGTTTGTTGCCGTGGCCTTTAGCACCAGTACGGCAGGTTTGTCTCTCAAATGTGACTTGCTTTTTTTGTTAGTCGCCCCTTTGTTCTGTTCTGTTCTGTAGTTTAAGCTTTGACTTTCATGCCTTCAAATATGTGCATAGCCAGTTTCCTCCACATTTTAAATGCTAAAACAAATCTCTTTTTGGAGGTGGCGTTCCTGGGTCAGTCTTGATTTGCTTCTAATGCAAAGTTCACTAGTAAAATTCCTTGACCTGTTTTGTGCCAAAAGCAGGTTGATCAAAAGTAATGATTGTTCTTCCAGATGATAACGCTCTCCCAAGTTCATCTTCTATAGGTTGTGTGTGTGTGTGTGTGTGTTGGCTGAATATACGTACCTCCAGGCAGAGGTGGCCTATAGGGCAGCCATGTGATTTTTCACTTAGCATCACCATAACGAGGTAATTGCCTCCTGTTGCAGGGGATGGCAATTTAGCAATCTGGGACACAATGGGAGGTGCCCCAGTAAATGATCGTAACATAGACACACATGCACACCTCCCTGTCAGACCTACACCTGGAGGGCAGACACATGCTCGGCTATTATCTCGTCACACACACACACAGGGAGTAAGCTTTGAGGAGAGAGACTGTCATTATCTGCAATCAAGCACAGAAGACAAGAAAGGGAAAATCTGTCAGGTTAGACAGAGATCAAGATTGATGAGAATAAACGGGATTAAAAATTGAAGTGTGTATGAGGTGAGACAATAGCAGTCTTATGCTATTGTATTGACTCAGTCTACTCACACGAGCTCACTTAATAGCCATTCCTTCAAAAAGAAAGAATCAATGACTTGAAGTAACTTCTTCCTCAGAGTTCAGCCCCTAAACCCACCTCCCCCACCCCCACCTGCACAGCGGTCTTTTAAGGCCACGGTGGGACACGAGGACGAGGAATGTGTTGCATCAGGTAAAAAGTGTCCCCAGTCTCTGGGAACAAGCGGCCATCTCTCGGCAGGCCTGTGAAACATTCCTGGGCTGTCTCTCACGTCTGGACAGGGGGATGGAGGGGCGGGAGGCAGGCAGCTCGGAGCTGTGGGCTCCCTTTGTCTCGCCCAGCCTAACCCCACCACACAAACACAAACACCACTCTCACTGCAGCCTCCTCTCTGCCAACGGGCAGGCTGCATGCCAGCCGGGCGGGAGGTGTGTGAGTGTGACAGAGATAGCACTTGTTTATGCGTGAAATAAATCTGATTCGCATGGCGTGGGAAGCACAATCTGAAACGCAGATGCGAGTTTGGTGCATACACACACCAACCTCCGTCTCACTCGCTCTCTGACGGTGGTAACGCTATATCACTGGACAAATTGCTCTAATAAGCCTCCGTACAAGTCAAGTGCCAGCTATTAAATACACTGTTAGCCTAAAGTGCAAATTGACCGCTGCAGATGAATAGCCTGTGGGTTATGTTTGGAAAGTGAGCCAGGAGAGAGAGGCACTCTGTATCGATAATATTGATCGGGCCCTCCTTGAATGCCGGCTGAATGAATGTACTGCAGTGTTTTCAGGCATACTTAACGTGGACGGATGGGGCTGTTTGTCAAATGGAAGAGATAATTGTTGTCATTGATCAGGATCCTTATTTGAACTACTGAACAACCGTTACAACAAGTGCAATAAAAGTTCAGAAAAATATTTCTGCTGATAATTTGTGGTTCTGTCTGCTATTAGGCATTTAAACATACAAGCTTCTTTTCTATTTACATCTCCTCATCTTTCTTTTTCAGAAATCTTGGCCAGAACAAGCTGACCGCCATCAATGTTGAAGCCTTTGTCAACCTTCCCAACTTGAGAGAGCTGTAAGTAGTCACCAACAGGATTCTCAGCCGTGCACATGATTTCCAATCGACCCCCAATACTTTGAATACTTTCTAATGGACTGTGTTTGGCTCTGATAGAGTCTCTTTTTCTCTGTTTTTAAACTCTGGATGCAGCTTCTTTATTTAAATTTAATCCATAAGCGTCAGTTGTGACACATTTTTATCAATGACTTCACTCTGACTAACGTCTACGGATGCCACTCTACTTCCTAGTGGCATCCTCGTATGTGTTGCCTTGAACGAAGTCCAATTGAGAATAAAGTGGTGGTTTTCTATATTAAGCCTCCCCCTCCACCACCTGATACTGTGGCCAACGCTGGCCTTGTAAATATTTTATATGGTGAGGAGAGGGCTTGGCTCTGTGTCACTCAGTGCCAGTGCACAAGACACATGCACACACATACGCGAGCTAACTGATGATACACACACCGGTGACATCTTTGGCAGGCCGACCGGCCAGTCATACGCTCCTCGACATGTGTTTTACTCCCATGTTATTTTTGTTTTTTAAAAGGATGACTTGCTACTTGCTCGCTTGACGTGACAAGTTGAGTTTGAGTTCTTCTGATTTATGCGAGGTTTGATTGAATTCAGCCTCATGTGATGGAGCATGTGGAGCAGCCACGACAACACGGTGGCATCTCAGCTGGCATCTACAATTATACAGTCGAAGTAGAACTTCACAAACACTGTAGCTTTAGTTCAATGCAGGCTCTGTTTTTGTGCCTAAATATGAGATTTAAAATAGAGTTTGTGCTTCTGTTTATTTTCACCAGTAGGGCTACTAAGATTCTTTCCTGTGCTTCTTATTTTTGTGTCTTCTTCTTCGATAAGTCCTCTCGCCTCAGAACAACATTTCACGGTTGTGCATTTCTTTGTGTTCTCCTTAAGTCCACAGTTTTGTTCTCTAACCTACTGCTATGTGTGTTTGCCACTTTCAGGCGGCTGGACCACAATGAGCTGACCTCCATACCAGATTTAGGACAGGCTGCTTCCAAGATTGTATCTCTCTACCTGTGAGTACCCCCCTGCCCCACCATTTACCGCTTAACATGGCACCAAAATTGTCCTGCTCTCTGTTACTGTATTCTTAGGTCAGTGGCCTCTTTGAAATGCTCTTGAAATAGTCTCTTGACATCTGTGCAGGATCCATATGCCTTTGCATCTGAGAAGTAATACTGCATTAATGTGACGTTAGGGATGAATGGGATTCTGTTACATTAAACTCGATCAAAATCCCCTCTGCACTTGAGCTCTGTTGCCCTAAATATGGAGCCCTGTCTTGAGCAATTAGTATGTGGTCACGTAACTGACTAGTCCTATTCGCTGGCCATGCACTCTTGTCTACAGTGAGCGTTGCGGGCTGCCTGGAGAGTTAGCTCGTATATGGTTCCATCTTAGTGCTCTCAGTTGTGAAACTGTGCCGGTGGGGACTGCAGTGCAAGCACTGGCATCTCACCCGAGATTTACTGCCCCATTTGGGAAGGCCGTGTGTGCGCTTATGTATGTTACAAATGTGCGCCTGGTAGCCCATCAACAGTCCCTTTTTTGACACTATTGAGGCAAGAAACTGTAGTTTAATAACTTTGTTCAAGTTGCACTTTGGAAGGCAGTAAATGCTGCATTTTAACAGAAATGTGTGGTGTTAAATATGATACTGTCAGTACAGCTGAAGTTCATAATACAAGTTATATTACAGAAAATAACCTAATCATACTGGAGGTACTGCTACTTCAACAAATGGTTAATACCATTCTTACATGAGCCAAGCCTCATTATTGGTAGAACATTTTCATCTAAGTCTTCAATGTCACCTCAGTACTGACAATAGTCTGTCTTACTATGACACTAAAGAATGTCTAAAGGAATGTGAGGCAGATTAAAACAAATGCAGTTCAATGAAAAAGGTTTTCTCAGGTTAGACCATAATAAACATGACATGAAAATCGAAAGGCTGAAGCTGATATGAAAGCTTATAACTCTTAAAAACAAAATAAATGGCAGTGATTCTCGCTCTGTTTCTGGTTCCACACACACATACACACGCACACACACGCACACTCACAGGGACACTGTAAATACAATTGCGACAGCCTTCCATCCAAATCATCTGTTGGGTGGCCTGTTGTTTTCCAGTGTGCCATAGATTTTTCCCCTTGTGTGACCGGGGAACATTCTTACATCTCACTCAACCTGAAACAAGAAAGCCAAACTCCCCTAAGTGAGTCTAGTGCCAACCATAAGCTTCACCCTGCACATATTCTTTCACACCATGCTAGCATGCCAGCTGACTGACTAAAGCATACAGCTGCAGGCTCCTGTAATATTGGTCAGTGTCGTGTCATCTTCAGTGGTGAGCTCTGTGGGAGTCATGCCTTTACCTCTCCCTGTGTGTCATCTGCCCACTTCTCAGAAATGTACCATGATCCACTCATGAGGTCAGAACATTTCTGAAAGATATGAACAGTGAGTGAAGATAAAGCAAATCTGTCTGTTAAAATGTGTCATCTTTCCAAAAGGTTTGTCATTGTGTGTGCTTTCAGTCTGGGTGTGTAGGGTTTGGCACAAACTCCTGTTCACTTTGCTTTTGATACAAAACAGATCGGAGCAAGTTCACCTTTACTTGCGCAAACTATGCAGAGTCACAGCCCCTCCAAATGATC